>NW_016157424.1:26754-33498 GCF_001687245.7 Rhagoletis zephyria | reverse complement strand
GGGGGGGGGGGGGGGCGGTGAGGGATATGTGTTGCATGACCGCCATTGGCTGTGTGTGCTGCTGTGGAGGGCGCCTCCCTGCTGTGGTAGTGGGTGGCGTCGCAGTTGGGGCTTGCGACCGTACAACGCAACACGGGCCCTCGAAACTCCTCATCCAATCTCGCGAGGTGCGGAGACGTGAACATGCCTTAAAGTGCCACGAGCCAAGGCAGCTGTTGCACTTGACTGATGTCAGTTTCGTAATATGCTGTTCTGACACACCGTGCATATTGTAGGAGGAACCAGGAGTTGTTGGCGGCGGCGTGTGGGTGGTGGTGCGATTGCGTTTGTTGTGTAGTCTGTCGTGGTTGTGGTGTGGTCTATTGCGTTGTGTTCTGGTGCTGTGGTGTTTATGTTGAGCTGCTCAGGTGGTAGTCCGTAGACCTGAGCAGACTCTGAGGTGACTCCAACCGTTGCAAGCATTGCACATGACTGAGGTGGAGTTGTGATGTAGTAATCTCTGACATACACAGAAGGTGTAACAGCCCTATTCGCGCGTTGTCACAGTCGTCAATTGTCACAGTTCAGTTGTAATTATCGTGTCATCAACTGTAGTCATAGATATGCACAGTCCATAATGACAAGCGAAAAGCTTGTTTTATTTGCCAATTGCGGCGAACGTTTCTCTGCAGTGAAACAGCTGTTCTTTGTTTACATTTAATTTGTTCTTTTTAACTACCACTGCAAAATAAAACACACCGCAATGGATTACGAAACGCTGGAAATATAAGCAAATTTATAAAAGGAAAATTCATTTTATTTTATTATGAATTCGTGTACTAATAGGCGTGGAAAATATGAACGCACCACACAAGATCAGCTGCAATACATTCCAAACAAACTGTTGTCTCAGAGTTCTCTCAGAAGTCTTCTTCTCTGTGTAGTTTCTTCTTGCTTCACAATAATAGCCGCGCAAATAATAATTATTTTCTCCATGATGAATATTATGCAATGGATACTATTATGATATGCAAACGCAGATAATAACTTTCTAACACACCTATTTAGGCAAATAAAATTTTTTCACAGTTTTCATTTAATCAATTTGTTTAACTTTTTTCTGCAAAACTAATGAAATTGAAAATATTAACATATGTTTTAGCGTTGTCACTTACTCAATAGGTCATCACAAAAATAATTGCAATTGTCACTGTTGGAGCTTTCAATTTGCTCTCTGCATACCTAAACGTGACAATTTATTATAAACATGACAATATTTATATCGCCGGGTTTTGTCAATTCACGCGAATAGGGCTATTAATTTCCGGCCCAGGGTGTGACTCGGTGCCAGCCCTGAGCAGAAGAATACTTAGCAGATGTAGCCCTATGGACGTAAAACTTCGGAAACATTTCTCCGACCTAAACGGGGTTAGATCGCCGAAACAACAGTCCTTGGTCGGGTAAAACCCGAGTCATTCCGGTACGTAGAACTGGCTGTCGTGGAAATGATACCTTTTGCGTCTGGCGCTTTGCAGGAAAAGTTATAAATGTCACGCAAATCCACAAAGTTATATCAGGTATTAGTTTAAGGATGCTCTGTTTTTCTTAAATCAAGTAATATTAAATTCTTTTGTAAGATTAAAAATAACTGTTGTGTTTGCTTTTGATACTTTTTCTGCTTGGCAACTGTTACTTTGTTTCTCAAGATCGCGACAACGCTGGTTGGGATCTAAATGTTCACTATAGTTTACTTTAATTGAATTTGTAACGAAAAACCGCGAAAATTAATGATTTAATGAAATATTAACACGAAAACAATGTAAAAAAACCGGCGTACCCGTTGTTGCAGCTAGTTGTAATAAAAATATGCAGGTGCTTGGTGTTGCCAATATATTACTATTAGAAAAGACTTTAATTAGTAATGCCAATAACAATAAATAAAGACTTTAGTTTTAGTAATTATTTGAATAATATGTATACAAACAAAATCTTACTAACAGAAAACTCATTTACGGCCGAAAGCTCCTACGCAAAATAAATTATGCCTTTCTTCTTCGGCAATACCAGCAAGAATTCTGCGTAGTAAGGGTTATGATCCCTAAGCGCGACCAAAGGCCGCCCACGCAGAAAGAAGTTCTGCCACTCTTCTCCGGCAACATAGAAAGGAGAATTCTGCGTAGTAAGGGTTATGATCCCTAAGCGCGACCAAAGGCCGCCCACGCAGAAAGAAGTTCTGCCACTCTTCTCCGGCAACATAGAAAGGAGAATTCTGCGTAGTAAGGGTTATGATCCCTGCGCACATATGGAAAGAAATCCTTTGTGAATAATGAACATAAGGGTTATGATCCCAAAGCGCGGCCTTAGATCGCCTACGCAGAAAGAAGTTCTGTCACTATTCTCCGGCAACACAGAAAGGAGAATTCTGCGTAGTAAGGGTTATGATTCCTAAGCACGGCCGAGAGCCACCTATGCAGAAAGAAGTTCTCCCACTCTTCTCCGGCAACAAATGAGATTTCTGCGTTGTAAGGGTTATGATATCTAAGCGCGGCCGAAGGCCGCCTACGCAGAAACAAGTTCTGCCACTCTTCTCCGGCAACACGGACGCATTTTGTTGGCGGATGATTCGAATCAATTATTTAGTAATTGAAATAATCAAAGTAGCGAAAAATGGCGCGTATTTACTTTTAATTATAATAATAATCCCAATGGCGCATATTCATAGTCATATTTAGTACTCAACTAAATCGAAACTATTCTAAGTCACAACTAAAGCTATTCATAGTCGCCTTAGTTTCGAGTTTTCTGACTAAGTACCAACTTAAAATTTAGTTTCGGCTGCAGCTGCAACTAAGTCGTAACTAGGAGGAAGTATTTTATCAAATTAAGGGAAAACAGACGAAATGTGTAAAAATTAAGCTGGTAGAGGGCGATTTTGATAATATTGAATAATCTCCAATTAAGATTTACAAAGAGCGATCCATTTTAATCGGAAGATGAAATTAAATGCGTATTACAATTCGAATAAAGCAACATCACAATTTTATAATTGAATAATTTAGATAAATTTTCAAATAATAAGTCAGTTTCACGCTAGTTTTTTTAAAGTAAAATTGTCCATAACATTTAGATATTTACTATTTTTATGTTTCACAGCATGCTTTCGATAAACATCGACTTCACATCACTGCGGTTGTTCTGGCTATTTCACACAATTAACAAGAAAATGATACCTTATTCTTTTGCATAATCATGCAATGGAAATAAAAAATTACATAAACGGATGATCAAACTTGATATTATTTAATAAAAATGTAATTTTTCCAAAATATCGTAAAGAAAAATCGATACATTTTCACACTCGTTTTGCTATATCGTAAACTAAGTCGAAACTACTTAGTAGAAGTCTGAAATGCGACTATGAATAGAGGTAAATTTTAAGTTGGTACTTAAATTTAAGTTGCAACTTTGTTAGTTTCGACTTAGTTGCTGGACTATGAATACGCGCCAATGTTTTTACCCTCCATTCCCGCCCATCCGAGCGAGGTGCGCAGTCCGCATGACGTACGGAACCAGTATTTTCAATTTTTGTGCCGAGTCACGATAGGCAGCAGCTTGTTAAGTGTCGATATCTAAACTGTTCAGCTACAGAACTAAATTCATCAGCTGATTTTATGTCTTTTTGTTAATAATTCATTTATTGAGAGAGGAGAGTTCCGCTTTCTTAATACTGAAAAGAGGATCTGATATATCAAACGTGCTGGGATGGATGTTAAAATCCTGGCATAAGCAACGGGGTGGGTCGTGCAATTCAAAATTAGTTTTAGAAGCTTTCAGAAATAGGAGACAAAAGTGTCTTGATACCCGGGAGGGAACATTAATGCTAACTTCACCCAGAAGAAGCGGACTTGAAATTGAGCCTGTCAGTAATTTAACTATAAAAATTGTACCAAGGATTTGCCTGCGACTGGCAAGTGTAGGAAGATTAATGAGTTTTAATCGGCTCGTATAAGGCGGTATGATTGCAGTGAAAGAGCCTTGAAATGGACTTGAAGTGCGGAAAATGGAAATTCAGCTCGCGGATGCCACCGTTCCGTGTAGTGGAGTTTATGGAGGAGTATTTTATGCTAAATGTGTTCGCATTTCTAAATAAGAGGTAGATGCCCTGTTGAAGCACGCCAATCTAAAATTTCTCTGTGATTCATGTATTGACTACATCAAATTGGCGCATAATAATTACACTGAATTATTAGGACTGCTTAAAGCAATGAAAGCAAATGTGCAAAACTTGTTGAAGAAAAAGTTAATATGGGGAACGAAACGGTAAGACTATGTACAAATAGGCACCTAATAGGCAATTAAGAATCTTTTCACCGATTTAAGCTTTAATTGTTACCCAATTTATCATACCAAAAATTAAAATTATATTAACTGCCAATCTCTTGGAGCAGCGCGAGACCAAACTATAGTGGTATTCACCAAATTGAGCAAGTGGCCTGGCACTCTGGCAAAATAGGAGATGAGCTCAAGCAACGACAGTTGACAACAGTCGTTGCTTGAGCCCATCTGCCCTTTTGCCAGAGTGCCAGCCCACTTGCTCAATTTGGTGAATACCCCTAATATTGTAGAAAAGGTTAGTTACTTTCCTCCGAGTTCTTCGATCTGACGTTTAAAAATAAATATTTTCCGTCTATCTAGTGAAATCAACTACAGTTGCGTTACTGTGACCACCTTTCTATATCATTTGTATGCCCCTTCACAAAGGAGGGATGCTATTGGACCAGTTTCCAACACCAGAAAATGCATTGAAATGTCATTAAAAATAAGAACTGATTTCATGAGAAGTTATTTGGCTACGTTGCAAATGTACCTAAAATTGTGTGTTTGTACCGACTGTACTTTCAAACTAAATAAAGGTACCATTGTACCAACTGTTCCATCACTGTAGGTAATCCAGCAGCTGATTTCGTATCGCTAATTGCGCGCTGACTGCGAAAGCAGTAAAAACAATAATCAAACCGTCAACGTTGAGTGCAGGTGTGAGCGGAATATATAATAGGCAGAATGGAGCAGTGGCAATACGGTGTGAAAGTGGGGAAGCGAGAAAAATATCGAAATGCTTGACGGGGACATAATAACTCGAAACATAAAAAACCAAAACAATTTGCATGGGAGCTGCATCAAGTGTATAAAAGTTTATAAATCCCACAATAATACAGCTGTGTACAATGCATTGCTAGAAATTGATGGTAAACGATTTGAGAAAGTAATGAATTTGCAAAAGTTAAAAATTGAATGGGATAGATGCAAAGTATATGAAGCTAACAATGTTCTAAGATGCTATAAGTGCTGGGGTTTTAACCACAAAGCCGCCGATTGTAAAGAAAGTGAGCACATATGTGCCAAATGTGGCGAAAAAGGACACCAGCAACGTAAAAATTATTTTCTGAGGTGCATTAGTTGCGTAAAAGCAAAAGAAAGGTTTAATCCATCTGACCTATGTGTGAATCATGACTGCAGAGACGCTCATTGTTTAGCATTAAAAAAAGTTAAAATCGAATCAGAAAGAGCCAATTTACACGACGACTTTTCATTCTGCGTGTTTTGCACGTTCCGTTTTAAAAAGTGTATTTACACGATGACTTTTTCTTTGCGGCGTTTCCTGCCTTTTTTTTTACATTTAAGCTTCCAATTTTCTTTGGTCAACTCTTTCGTCCATATTTTTATAGCGGAGCGAATCGCGAATGAGTAAAAATAAGAAAAAATGAATTAAATTTGCTCAAAGAATTTAGTATTAGTAATTCGATGACAGTGGAAGTTCGAGCTATCTCGGCAGCCAGTTCGAAAACGCCCTATCTCAGAAAATGTTTCAACAACGCGGTACTTCAGAATTTGATTGGGCGTTCTTCAATTCATTTCAGAATTTGATTGAAAAACACCCTATCTCAGAATTTGGTTGAAGAACGCCCTAACTCAGCTGCCGATTCAAAAACGCCTTATCTCAGCACCTTTGCAATGTACTTTCAGCTGAGATAGGGCGTTTTTGAACCGAATTCTGCGATACGGTGCTTTCCAATAACATTCTGAAATAGGGCGTTCTTGAAAAGTTTTCTTAGATAGGGCGTTTTCGAACAAATTGCCGAGATAGGCCGATCTTCGACTCAGCCATCGAATTAAAGTCGACGTTAAAATTTCCGTACTTGAATGTTTGTGGTACTAGGATAAATTTTAACCAACTTGAAGCTGTATTATTTTCTACAACAAAAATAACAGTTGTGTTTGCTTTTGATACTTTTTCTGCTTGGAAACTGATACTTTGTTTCTCAAGATCGTGACAACGCTGGTTGGGATCTAAATGTTCACTATAGTTTACTTTAATTGAATTTGTAACGAAAAACCGCGAAAATTAATGATTTAATGAAATATTAACACGAAAACAATGTACAAAAAACCGGCGTACCCGTTGCTGCAGCTAGTTGTAATAAAAATATGCAGGTGCTTGGTGTTGCCAATATTACTATTAGAAAAGACTTTAATTAGTAATGCCAATAACAATAAATAAGAAATTTGTTTTTGCTATTTTTATGGCCTTTATAACAATTATATTCAACAATTTTTATGAGCTCGAGGCCGTTTTCAGTGAAAACTTATTGTGGAAAAGCAACAATAAATTGAAAAAATGGTAGAAGTGATAGCTATTTCGGAAATAACCACATTTCCTCATCAGACTTCTTTCAGTAGGATTCGAACCGACGATCACCACTGACT
>NW_016157424.1:17370-24350 GCF_001687245.7 Rhagoletis zephyria | reverse complement strand
TAATATAAATATTAACAAGAACCAACAAAACCAACAACCACATGATCAAGTGAATTGCAGCGGAATAGCTGCGCTTGATTGTAGTTGGCTTAGCAAAGTGAAATAGTGGAAAATAAGCAACAAGAATTAACAAGACAAACTTAGCACAGTGCGTAGGCAACTGGCTGAGTCAGTGGTGATCGTCGGTTCGAATCCTACTGAAAGAAGTCTGATGAGGAAATGTGGTGATTTCCGAAATAGCTATCACTTCTACCATTTTTTCAAATTATTGTTGCTTTTCCACAATAAGTTTTCACTGAAAACGGCCTCGAGCTCATAAAAATTGTTGAATATAATAAATAACAAAGATTTTAATTTTAGTAATTATTTGAATAATATGTATATAAACAAAATCTTACTAACAGAAAACTCATTTACGGCCGAAAGCCTCCTACGAAAAATAAATTATGCCCTTCTTCTTCGGCAATACCAGCAAGAATTCTGCGTAGTAAGGGTTATGATCCCTAAGCGCGACCAAAGGCCGCCCACGCAGAAAGAAGTTCTGCCACTCTTCTCCGGCAACATAGAAAGGAGAATTCTGCGTAGTAAGGGTTATGATCCCTACGCACATATGGAAAGAAATCCTTTGTGAATTATGAACATAAGGCTTATGATCCCTAAACGCGGCCGAAGGCCGCCTACGCCGAAACAAGTTCTGCCGCTCTTCTGCGGCAACATAGAAAGGAGAATTCTGCGTAGTAAGGATTATGATTTCTAAGCACGGCCAAAGGCCGCCTACGCAGAAAGAAGTTCTCCCACCCTTCTCCAACATCAGAGGAGAATTCTGCGTTGTAAGGGTTCTGCCACTCTTCTTTGGCAACACGGATGTGAGCGGACGTGTTTTGTTGGCGGATGATTCGAATCAATAATTTATTCAGTGAAATAATCAAAGTAGCGAAAAAGGACGCGTATTTTAATTTAATTAGTGGTATGATTGCAGTGGAAGGGCCTTGAAATGGACTAGAAGTGCGGAAAATGCAAAGTCAGCTCGCGGGATGCCACCGTCCCGTGTAGTGGAGTTTGTGGAGGAGTATTTCATGCTAAATGTGTTCGCATTTCTAAACAGGAGCTAGATGTTCTGTTGATTCGTGTATTGATTACATCAAATTGGCGCATAATAATTACACTGAATTAATAGGACTGTTTAAAGCAGTGAAAGCAATGACAAAACTTGTTGAAGAAAATATTAATATGGCGAACGAAACGGTAAAACCATGTACAAACAGGTACCTAACTGGCAATTAAGAATCTTTTCACCAATTTAAGCTTTAATTGTTACCCAATTTATCATACAAAAATTCAAATTATTAATTGCTAATCTCTTGGAGCAGCGCGAGACCAAACTATAGTGGTATTCACCAAATTGAGCAAGCGGTCTGGCACTCTGGCAAAGGAGGAGATGAGCTCAAGAAACGACAGTTGACAACAGTCGTTGCCTGAGCTCATCTGCTCTTTTGCCAGAGTGCCAGCCCACTTGCTCAATTTGGTGAATACCCCTTAAACTATGTTCACATATCAATATTATCCCAATCAAAGCTCGGGTTTTAATCACCCCGTTTACACAGGCAAATCTCAGATTATTAGCCGTCAAATTTGTTGTGCTTGTTATTCTCACATCTCAAGGAAAAGTTATGTTTCTTCTCTGTGACACCGTGATCACGTTTTTATGCTATAATAAGCAATATAAATATATTTTAACTAAACATTTTATTAAAAATACCTTTACAAACCTATTTTCCTTGCTAGCGTACATTTTTTTTACTTTTACATTTGCCATTCCTCCTCTTTTTTCAAAAACAATCGATAAAACTAGGATGGACACCGAAAAGTTATCGGTTTAATCTGAGATTATTTTATAATTACAGATTAACAAGGGACGAGTTTTATATGGCTAATCTCTTGTTATAATTACAGATTAGAGTGTTAAAATCGAAAATGGGGATAATCTACTTATATGTGAACCTAGTATTATGTTGTGAAAAAGGTGAATCACTTTCCACCCAGTCCTTCGATCTGACGTTTAAAAAGAAATATTTTCCGTTTATCTGGTGAAATCAACTACAGTTGCGTTACTGTAAACACCCTTCTGTATCATTTGTATGCCCCTTCACAAAGGAGGGAAGCTATTAGACCAGTTGCCCGCACCAGAAAATGCACTCAAATGTCAATAAAAATAAGAACTGATTTCATGAGAAGTTATTTGGCTACGTTCCAAATGTACCTAAAATTGTGTGTTTACACCGACTGTACTTTCAAACTAAATAAAGGTACGATTGTACCAACTTTTCCATCACTGTAGGTAATCCAGCAGCTGATTTCGTATCGCTAATTGCGCAGCTGACGTGTGTATGAACACCAAGCTCAAGGCCACAATTTAAAGCTTCATTGCCTCAGCTAAATAATTGGCCTATTTGAACATAGTCTAAAGCAAATTAAAACAGATATCTTGTTATGGGTTACTCTTCGCCCGCAAAATATAAATACTTTATTCTTCGGCGTATAGCGCACCCGGTAGCGTGCCATAAATTTCACCATCTAATAATTTTTCTAGAGCGTACGGCAACACCAAAACTGCATGGAAGGTCTGCCATTTTGCGACAGCTGTGTTCCGGACAGTGTCGCTGATTGTCACTGGTTCCTGCAGGTCTGTGTGCCTACTTTTTTGAAGTGAAACTTCTTTAGCGGCGGTTGGTTGGTTGGGAGTAAATTGGCAAATTCTACGGAATTGCACACGGAAATGGTGCACCGGAAATGATGCAACGGAAATGGTGCAATGGGAATGGTGCAACGGAAATGGTTGGGGCTGAAACAAGTGCTTCTTGTGTGTATGCATATGGTATTAATTTAACAAAAATTTGCTAATAAAAGGTTAAAGAATTACACTTAGAAAAAGACCAATACAAGAATGAAAGTAAAGGTGAGTACGTACATAGATAAAGAAAAGGATAAAGGCAAAGGTAAAAATAAAAACAAAAACAAAGATGCGTAAAGATATAGGCGAAAATGAATACCAAGGTAAATTTAAACACTTCACTTATATGTATAAGGGCAAAGGCAAAGGGGAATATGTAGCTGAAGAAAATGATAAACATAAAAGTAAAGACAAAGAGGAGGATGAGGATACCGATAAAAGTAAAGATGAAGATAGGGGAAGAAAGATTAAAATAAAGGTAATTAAAGAGGAAAGGATATAGAGAGAGACACAGAGACTCAATCTGGGAACTATTTTAGGATTTTAGACATTTTCGGGATTCTCGAGACTTATCGATAAAATAATCGATATTTTTATCGGTTTCGTTATCGACATTTATCGATTTTGTTATCGATATTTACCGATTTTGTTATCGATATTCATCGATTTTGTTATCGCTAATTATCGATTTTGTTATCGATTCTTGTCGATTTTGTTATCGATATTTATCAACTTTGTTATCGATGTTAATCGATTTTGTTATCAATTTTGTTATCGATATTTATCGATTTTGTTATCAATATTTATCGATTTGGTTATCGACATTTATCGATTTTGTTATCGAAATTTATCGAATAAGTTATCGATATTTATCGATTTTGATATCGCTATTTTTATCGATTTTTATCGAATTTGTTATCGGTTTTGCTATCAATATTTTTGTCAGTTTTGTTTTCGATATTTTGTTAGATGTTACTATCGATTTTGTTATCGATAGAGGGTAAAGATAAAAATTAATATAAAGGAAAACATAATAAAATAAATGTAATTAGAACGAACAGGAGTAGAGGTAGGGATCTATGTAGATAGAAAAACGATAAAAAATATAAGCTTAAGCGAAAGCAGATGAATGTATGTATGTACATATTTATGTATATTGGTTATGAGAAAAAAAGAGATACGTAACGTAAGTTTCACTTCTCCAGTGTGGCCCAGGCGCACTTACAGTTTTTTCGGTTAATAAACGCTTTCCCGCGGAGGCTGGTGATAGTTGTGACAGCTGTCTGTAACTGCCCGTCTTCACAGGATTGAGTTTATATCTTGACACAAATGTTAGAATATAGAGCAATATATATCAGAGCTTGATTTTGGCATCTATTGCGGTGACTTGGTAGTTTGAAAGCTACGTTTTCCTTTGTACTAAGGCGTTCTCGAGGCAACATTATCAATATTTTGATATAGAGCCAGTGGCAATCGGTAGCTTTTTCGGCATGGTGTACGAATAAATTGAGTTTTTCTGTGCCAACCGCAAAGGAAAATTTTGACAGTTGGGAAAAACCACACAAACGCTTGTGCAGAAGCTCTATTTTGTGTGTTGTTGAAATTGTTAAATTTACATCTATTTTATAGCTTGCAAGTAACGTACGTTCTTTTGTTTTATCAGATTCCATTTTGATTTTCATTCTTTATTAACGCCCACAATATTCTGCCTTATCCTGAGTTTCGCCCGAAAATTGTTCATCCGGCCATAGATGTATTGAAGAACAAGTGAAAAAGTGTACCGGTTCGGAAAAAAATGAAACTCATGATAAGGCTGATTACACCTAGAAGCTGTAAAATTTTACCTAGCACATGAGCTAGATAAAATTCTGACGTTCGTATCCACCACGAAACTGTCAAATTTGTAAACTAGCAATTTTCAAAGATTTTGTTTGCGGTTAAATCAGGTAAAAATACTTACTAAGGAGTCACGGCAACCCTGGATTTTTTTTTTTTATATTCCTCCTTGCACTGCGGCAAATTTCATTTGGAAGAGTAACGGAACTAGTCCAAATGACGCAGTGCCCGTTATTCTTCCAAATGGAATATTCCCGCAGTGCAAAGATATAAAAACCCGCTGGCAACTCTGCAGTCAACCATTTGGCATTCTATCATTGGCGACTGGTGCGAAAAGTGAAAATTTTACGAAAGAAAACGCATTTTACAACGCGCGGTTGTGATTTCAAATGTAATAAAATACATAGTGAAAAAAAGAAGTAATAAATAAAAACTATATATCGTGCAGTCAAAAGCAGAAGTGAACCGTGCTACGCTGCTGCTCGAATAAATGCCGCAACTCGCACGGCATATTCCTGCAATCCCACCTGGCAAGTAGGGTCCCAACTTCCGAGGACTTCATACCACGGACTCGCAGAGTACGAAACCCGCTACACCAACTTGGTATCGCTTTGGGCGCAGGTACCGCACATTGCTGGCTAACCACCACCGTGTCTTCGGGCAAGGTAGTCATTTTCACCCACGTAGCCTGTGAAGAGCTCTGCATAATATCCCTCTAGGGATTAGGTAAGTTGTATTACTTCATTGTTTCTATACGTATGTGTATCGCACGTTGGCTGGTATACAGAAGTAGTCTAAAACTTGCGTGTTGAGAGATTTCATCGTATAATTGTTGGCGTGATAAGGAGAAATATGCTCCGCTTAATAACTGTATGAATAATTCAAGCTTTTAGTGCGTTTCCCCGCAAGGTTGAGGTTTTGGAATGATTCTGTATATTGTTAAAACTGTGATATCTGTACTGTTTTCTTTCAAAGTCGCCTAAGTCGAGAAGAGACAAAATTGGGTTTTTATAATAGTCTCTTGAGAAAACCCCTTTGATTTGCCATATTTGCGATTCCAAGCTAAACAGAAAAACACCCTTTTCCTCCCTTAGATCGAAATGAAATTTTATTTAGGGGAAATAGGTTTCGGGGAAAGGGCCCAAGTGGAGTTAAATTTTGGTTTTCAACCAAATACGTTTCAACAAAAAGCGCTTAAGTAACAAACTCACAAATAATCATATTATAGAAGATTTTAGCTAATTTTTTGTTGTTATATTGAACCCTCGTTGAATTGAGTTAGGCTACTTTAAGTGAACGGCACATATAAGTGTATAGGTATATATGTAGAAATAGTAATCCTTATCAAGAGTTCGCAAAAACAAGTCGCACATGAGCAAAGTGGGAATAGTGAACGAGCTCGGACGAAAGCGAAGCTCCTGATAGGATGAATCATTAAATTATGACCTTTACCCTAATTACTTTTAATGTCTCTAGGGGGTGCCTCAGCCGTCCACCGCAACATCAGACCACGACCGCCCCGAGCGGTATCGGCAAACCAACGAATTACGGGTAGCCGCAACGCCAGCGTAACAACCGCAGGGGCAGCATCCAACGCCACCGAAGCGCGCAACAACAACAACAACAGCATATCGACAACAACGGTTGCGCGAAGCAACACCGCTCCAAAGCGGTATCACAACCATCGCACTGTAGCGGCAACACCCGCATAGAAGCGACATCAGTAGCAGAACCACCAGCAACTCACCAGGGAATGGGCATCAACCGGGGTGAACACCCGGGCACGAAAGCGCGCAACGCCAACAGCAGCGCGCAACGTCAACAACAGCCGCGCGCAACACCAACAACAGCAGCTCGCAACGTCAACAACAGAAGCGCGCAGCACCAGCGACCCCTACCAAGGCCTGCTGCAAGAAGGGGTGAGTTCTTCGGGCCTATATATACACACCTACGTTTTTATATGTATGCTAAATAAGAAAAAGAAAAACTATTAAATTGACTAAAAAATATATATATATATGATAATAATAATAATTAAATTTAAAAATAATAATAATAAAAGTAGCCAAGAAAGTAAAAAAAGAAAATGTTTTTTGGTTTTTGTAGCGATCACTTTGTAGAATATATTTTTGGTAGACTTGTAGGCTGGTGTGATCTATTATTTAATGGTGCAAATAAAACACTTATTCCACCTTCGTTGCCCAACGTTTCGCTGAAATTTCCAGCATCATCAGGGGCCACTATGTTTATTAAATCCAACAAAGAAATACAACGAAAAAACAAAAGATGTTCAAATGAATAATAAAAGTTGGCAGACATGTGTTTGTAAAAACAAAGACAACAATTATGGACTAATACAAAGAACATATACTCACAATAATATTAAACGTTTACTTTAAACTTAATATTAATA
>NW_016157424.1:0-16144 GCF_001687245.7 Rhagoletis zephyria | reverse complement strand
AACTCGATAGAAGTGAAATAACTTGAAAGTAGAAAATATGTATGTATGTATATAAGAACCAAAAATAATGAGGGATTTAAAGAGTAAAACCAGAATTGTACGAAATAACCCTAGAACACTAATGTTAGTCGATTCGACTAACACCGATTATGTTTTGTGGTGAAGTTTCTTGAAAATGCATTTTTGAAATGGAATTTTCGTTAAATAAACTTGATTCGACTAATAATGACGATGATTAGTGTTCCAGGGTTAAATGAAGTCAGAGGAACCTAAAATTATTTCAACCAAAAAGTAGCAAAAAAAATCTAATTAAATTGTAAACATAAACAAGTATATACGCATATATACGTATATATGTATATAGGGAATAAGAGCTAGGGTCAAGTAAAGTAATAAAGCAAGAATAGTATATTGAGATTAACTAAACCCGAACAAATTTAATCAGAGTAAATTAAATAAACATAAATAAAATTAATCTATATTACCTTAACCAAATGTGAAATTAAATTAAATAAGCTAAAATTAAATCAAATTAAATTGAACTTAACTAAAATAAAATAAGATAAACTACTATTTAGTAGAACTTTTAAATAAACTAAGTTTACGTAGCTAAAATAACCTGATATAAAGTGAAAGGAAAGTATAAATTTAATAAAAAATTCTACTAAAATAATTTTAAATAAACATACCAATGGGGAAATAACCTGATGTATAAATTAATCATAACCTACGATTATTAAAAATTTAAATAATATAAATTTAAATTCATAACGATTAATAAATATAATAAAAGAAAAATGGCCACTATATAACTAAAGACTCAACATGATAATAATAATAATAATAATAATAGAAATAATGAAGAAATAGAACACATATAAATATATATTTTTTTGTATACAAAGAAAAAAAAGAGAAAAAGAAGATTTAAAGAAAAGGATTAAAAACCCTAAAAGGATATCCAAACCAATAAATCTAGAAATATAGGGCAAGTTTATTAGATAAAATAACTACTAAACTTAATTGAATTTTATTTTTATTTTTTTTTTTGTTAACTATACTTACCTGACTTACCTTAGATATACCAACCGGACTTACCAGAATAGAATATAGAGAGCAATATATATCGGGGCTTGATTTTGACATCCATTGCGGTGACTTGGTAGTTTGACAGCTACGTTTTCCTTTGTACTAAAGCGTTCTGGCGGCAACATTATCAATATTCTGATATAGAGCCAGTGGCAATCGGTAGCTTTTTCAGCATGGTGTACGAATAAATTGAGTTTTTCTGTACCAACCGCAAATGAAAATTTTGACAGTTGGGAAAAACCACACAAACGCTTGTGCTCTATTGTTAAATTTACATCTATTTTATAACTTGCAAGTAACGTACGTTCTTTTGTTTTATCAGATTCCATTTTGATTTTCATTCTTTATTAACGCCCACAATATTCTGCCTTATCCTGAGTTTCGCCCGAAAATTGTTCATCCGCCCATAGTAAATACATGGAAACCAAGAGTTGAAAAAGTGAACTGGTTCGGAAAAAATGAAACTCATGATAAGACTGATTACACCTAGAAGCTGTAAAATTTTACCTAGCACATGAGCTAGATAAAATTCTGACGTTCGTATCCACCACGAAACTGTCAAATTCGTAAACTAGCAATTTTCAAAGATTTTTTTTTGCGGTTAAGTCAGGTAAAAATACTTACAAAGGAGTCACGGCAACCCCGGATTTTTTTTTATATTCCTCCTTGAACTGCGGCAAATTCCATTTGGAAGAGTAACGGAACTAGTCCAAATGACGCAGTGCCCGTTATTCTTCCAAATGGAATATTCCCGCAGTGCAACTCTGCAGTCAACCATTTGGCATTCTATCATTGGCGACTGGTGCGAAAAGTGAAAATTTTACGAAAGAAAACGCATTTTACAAGGCGCGGTTGTGATTTCAAATGTAATAAAATACATAGTGCAAGTAAAAGTACAGTGTTAAAAAAGTACGCAACCGCATAGTGAAAAAAAAGAAGTAATAAATTAAAACTATATATCGTGCAGTCAAAAGCAGAGGTGAACCGTGCTACGCCGCTGCTCGAATAAATGCCGTAACTCGCACGGCATATTCCTGCAATTCCACCTGGCAAGTAGGGTCCCAACTTCCGAGGACTTCATACCACGGACTCGCAGAGTACGAAACCCGCTACACCAACTTGGTATCGCTTTGGGCGCTCGTACCGCACATTGCTGGCTAACCACCACCGTGTCTTCGGGCAAGGCAGTCATTTTCGCCCACGTATCCTGTGAAGAGCTCTGCATAATATCCCTCTAGGGTTTAGGTAAGTTGTATTACTTCAATGTTTCTATACGTATGTGTATCGCACGTTGGCTGGTATACAGAAGTAGTCTAAAACTTGCGTGTTGAGAGATTTCATCGTATAATTGTTGAGCGTGACAAGGAGAAATATGCTCCGCTTAATAACTGTATGAATAATTCAAGCTTTGAGTTCGTTTCCCCGCCAGGTTGAGGTTTTGGAATGATTCTGTATATTGTTAAACCTGTGATATCTGTACTGTTTTCTTTCAAAGTCGCCTAAGTCGAGAAGAGACAAAATTGGGTTTTTATAATAGTCTCTTGAGAAAACCCCTTTGATTTGCCTTATTTGCGGTTCCAAGCTAAACAGAAAAAAACCCTTTCCCTCACTTACATCGAAATGAAATTTTATTTAGGGGAAATAGGTTTCGGGGAAAAGGGCCCAAGTGGAGTTAAATTTTGGTTTTCAACCAAATACGTGTCAACAAAAAGCGCTTAAGTAACAAACTCACAAATATTCATATTATAGAAGATTTTAGCTAATTTTTTGTTGTTAAATTAAACCCTCGTTGAATTGAGTTAAGCTACTTTAAGTGAACGGCACATTTAAGTGTTAAACCTGTACTGTACTGTATATATGTAGATATAGTAATCCTTATCACGAGTTCGCAAAAACAAGTCACACATGAGCAAAGTGGGAATAGTGAACGAGCTCGGACGAAAGCGAAGCTCCTGATAGTATGAATCATTAAATTATGACCCTAACCCTAATTACTTTTAATGTGTCTAGGGGGTGCCTCAGCCGTCCACCGCAACATCAGACCACGACCGCCCCGAGCCGCATCGGCAAACCAACGAATTACGGGTAGCCGTAACGCCAGCGTAACAACCGCAGGGGGCATCATCCAACGCCACCGAAGCGCGCAACAACAACAACAACAGCATATCGACAACAACGGTTGCGCGAAGCAACTCCGCTCCAAAGCGGCATCACAACCACCGCACTGTAGCGGCATCAGTAGCAGAACCACCAGCAACTCACCAGGGAGTGGGCATCAACCGGGGTGAGCACCCGGGCACGAAAGCGCGCAACGCCAACAACAGCCGCGCGCAACACCAACAACAGCTGCTCGCAACGTCAACAGCAGAAGCGCGCAACACCTGCGACTACAACAACAGCAGTGCCCCTACCAAGGCCTGCTGCAAGAAGGGGTGAGTTCTTCGGGCCTATATATACACACCTACGTTTTTATATGTATGCTAAATAAGAAAAATAAAAACTATTAAATTGACTAAAAAAATATATATATAACTTAACTTTACTGCCGGGTAAAGTTATAGAATAAATATATTTTTTTAGTGCTCTATGAGCACGTCTTGTCTTTATTGATTCAAAAGTTTAGCTAACTTTAGTTGACAATCGGATTCTTAACCTAAGCTTGGAGTTGGATGTTGACACATGCAACCACCATGTGCCTAGTAGGTTTCTCATGGTTACGGCATTTGTGCTACATGATATCCAATTTTGGTAGACATAGCGTCAGTAGAAAATGTGTTGCGCGTGTGAACGTCGCTGTTAACTTCTGTGGCGTTAACGCCTCCCCCTTTAAGTTCAACGGTGTCCTCACTGTTGTGGGTTAGGGTACCGGCAATATCATCTGTATTCTTTTTTGTTGTTTGTATGGTTACTTTATAGTTCCTTTTGGAGGTATATGTTCTATATGATCGTAGGCAGATAACTATGACGAAGATAATATAATTGATGGTTAGACTAGCGCCGTATTTATACTTGATTTCTCTCAACTCTTCAGTGTTAGTAATCTGTAATTCCTTCAGCATCTGTAAGGATAGGGCTTCCATGAAAATATTGGTCGCATTAGAAGTTTGTGCTACTGCAGGTAATGGTTTTGCAGCTGATAGCTGATTGCTTCTAAATATTTGGTTTTTCACCGTGATTGTTGAGTTGCTGTGGTGAATTTAGAAGGTTCCTTGCAGTGACATGGATTTGTTATCATTTGTGATCATTTAGTAGAATAATGTTAGATGTGATTTCTTCGATTGTCGGTAAATGTTGGTTATTGCTGGTGGTGTATGTTGAAGGCAAGCTTTTCGTTAAATTAGGAATACAACTAGAACTAGTAATATTAACAAAGATCAATGTTTTACAAATTGGTATTTCATCTAAGGTATTACATTCATTGTTCATTCCTAATATTCCATTTTCACACAACATTATATTTTCAAATTCTAACTTAATGCTAACATTTTTCATTTTTATGGGTTTTAACAACAATTTTTTACATCTGGTTTTCTCTGTTAATGGTAGCGACACAACGTACAATAAGGTTGATTGGTTTGCAGCGATTTTTACTTCACTGAATTCTAAGGCTTCTATTAAATTTACAAAAGGCATTTTTTGTTCCTCGAAAAGGTTTTTTGTAATGTTAATTTCGAAATTTGATAATATAAAGGAGTTGACAATGCCTGCTTTGGCCCACTGTGTCGAGTAATTTATCTGAACCAATTGTTCTTTAATTATCTTGAGTTTGCGTTCTATATTTCGTATTATCTCCTTTTTTGCTATTTCGCTTGACTGGACTGTGTTTAAAAGGGTATTCGTTATTTTCGAGATTTCATTCAGTCGGTTGATTGTTAATCTGTTAATTATTACTTGTTTGTCGTTATTGCTTAATAAGTTATTTGTCTGGTCGGATATCAGTTGGAAATCGTCGTGGTCTGGAGGGCCTGATAGCCATTTCCAAGCAGTTCCAAGGATGTTCAAGGATCGTTTTTGCCTAGGTTTGAGTCCGTTAAGTATGTTCTTTAGTATATCGGTGTCGTGTTTGAGAAAAAGGTAACTGCTGTCCTTGGGTGTTACATAGTTTTTTATTGTAGATTCTATGTCCAAGATAGCTTCTTCGTATTGGTTGAGGTTAATTGCATGTATGAGTTTGAATGTACCTGTCTGTAGTAGTGCGATACCTTTAACGATTGCGATTATTTGGGAATTGCTGTAATCCAATATCTGTGTTTTGCAGTGGCATACCGTCATTAATTTTAATAGAAAAGATACGTATCTTATAAAAGTTGTAATGTTGTCTCCTGTGAATGAAAATAATTCTTTTCAGTTAGGTATTGATTATTTTTCCTAATACTGAGCTAATATATTTCTAACTAATTTCTTATTAATCCTTTATGCACTATTCTTTCTGAATTTGTGGTAACTGTACTGTTTCTGTTTTCCACTACAGTATCTTCTTTATAGCGGCATGTAAGTTTATTTCCAATTCTCTTATTTGTTCTAACAAAAATTACGTCGTCCACATTATAATTTTAATAAGGCTTTCTTTTTTTGTTGTGATAATTAAGGTCAGCGTCCTGTTTATATTGGAGCCTCTGAATATTCTTTTGCTTTTCGGCTTCGACTTGGAGAGGGTCAGACGTTACACGTCGTCCAAAAAATAGCTCTACAGGTTTTTGGTGTGTGGTAGAGTGAATAGAATAGTTATACTTCCATATGGATTTGTCGAGGAGGTCTGCAAAGGATAAATGGACCTTTTCTGCCTTAAGACAACGCATTATCTCTGCCAATGTGCTGTGGAATCGTTCGATTTGTCCGTTTACTGTACTGGTATAAGGTGGGCATTTAAATATTTCGATATTCAATTGGTCTTCTAAAAGATGTATTATTGAAGCTGATCCTAGTGATTTTTCGTTGTCGATAACTATTTTTTCCGGTATCCCGAAGCACATCAATAGTCTTCTAAGAGGTTCTTTAATATGTTGTGTGGCTCTTGATCTGACTAATGTCGCTTGGGCATATTTAGAAAACTTATCTATTGCAGTCAGTATTACTCTGTCGTTTGTGTAGTAAATGTCTAGATGTACGATCTGTCCAGGATATTGTGGGATTGGAGTCGGTTTTATAATGGGTTTTGGGGGGTGTCTTTGACATTTCTGCGTTTTACAAATTTTACACGGTTTTATTATTGCGTCTATTTTCGATTGCATTCTAGGGAAGTAAAATGATCGTAAAAGCTGTTGTTTATTTTCGCGCGCGCTGCGATGTGCACGTTTGTGTTCTTTTAGGATTTCATTCTCTTCGGCTTCGTCCGTTAAGCGAGTTAACATTTTCCGCGTGAATCTAATTTTATAATTTCTGAAGTGTAGAGGGTATATTTCCTGTATTTTGCCGAGAATGTGCTCTTCTGTGCTTAAGCCGTTTACGACTGACGGATTCAGATNGGTTTTATAATGGGTTTTTGGGGGTGTCTTTCATATTTCTGCGTTTTACAAATTTCACACTGCTTTATTATTGCGTCTATTTTCGATTGCATTCTAGGGAAGTAAAATGATTGTAAAAGCTGCTGTTTATTTTCGCGCGCGCTTCGATGTGCACGTTTGTGTTCTTTTAGGATTTCATTCTCTTGTTCGGCTTCGTCCGTTAGGTCAGTTAGACATTTCCGCGTGAATCTAATTTTATAATTTCTGAAGTGTAGAGGGTATATTTCCTGTATTTTTCCGAGAATGTGCCCTTCTGTGCTTAAGCCGTTTACGACTGACGGATTCAGATCGGTTTAAAATTTCAATTTATTTCTCTTGAGAGTAGTCATTTCCAGTAACTGTATGTCTGTGATATGTTGGGAAAATTATATTGAACCTGTATGAGGAAATTACATCTACATTTAGGAATATTTGATTATTAAAGGCGTTTATAGGTGCCTCCGTTGTCGGTATTAAATTATGTTCGGAGCTTTCATCGCTATGCATAGTACCTGTCAATGAATTTATTTGGGGCGGTCGTGAGAGTGCATCGGCGACCACATTTGCCTTTCCCGGTTTGTAATGCAATTCATAATTGTATTGCTCCAAGATGGCTTTCCATCTTTTCATTTTATTATTGTTGTTTTTTGTACTAAGCGCGTACGTCAGGGGCTGGTGATCGGTAAAGATTAGGTAGGTAAAGGTAGTTTCGTAAATTACATAAAGCCCAGATAATCGCCAACATTTCCATTTGTGGCGTAATGTTCTTCTGTCTGGCTTAGTGTTCGGGATATGAAAGCAATGGGTTTATCATTCTGCGAGAGTACTGCGCCAATCGCGTAGTTTGAGGCGTCTGTTGTTCACTGACACTCTTTTGAATAGTCGGGATGTATGAGCATTACTTCCTCAGCAGTGAGAGATAATTTAATTTTGTTAAAGGCTTCGATTGCGTTTTCATCTAGTGATATATGAGTTTTTTTTTGAAACGCTTTTGGGCTTACGCCCATCTTCCCCTCTTAGAAGGNCACTGACACTCTTTTGAATAGTCGGGATGTATGAGCATTACTTCCTCAGCAGTGAGAGATAATTTAATTTTGTTAAAGGCTTCGATTGCGTTTTCATCTAGTGATATATGAGTTTTTTTTTGAAACGCTTTTGGGCTTACGCCCATCTTCCCCTCTTAGAAGGACTGTAAGGGGTTTTGCCAGCTTCGCATAATCTTTAATGAAGCGGCGATAATACCCTGAAAGTCCTAAGAAGGCACGAAGATCTTTCAAAGTTTGGGGCGTAGGAAAGTTCACTATCGCTTCGGTTTTTTTTGGATTCGTCTTGAGGCCCTTCTCGGAAATAATAAACCCCAGAAACTCAACCTCAGATTTTAAAAATTCACTCTTATCTAACGGTATTTTTAAATTGGCGTTCTCTAGAGTCTCGAAAATAATTTTCATGTCATTGAAATGAGTTTCCTGGTCCTTGCTGAAGATGATAATATCATCTATATAAACATAAGATCGCTTGCCGATGTGATCCCTGAGAATATCGTCTAGGGCTCTTTGGAAAATTGAGGGAGCATTTTTCAACCCAAAAGGCAGTCGAGTAAAATCGTACTTACCGTTATTTATAGAAAACGCTGTTTTTTCAATATCCGATTCTTTAAGTGGGATTTGGTGAAATCCACTTTTTAAATCGATTGTTGAAAAATATTTGTTTTTACCAAGTTGTGCCAATACATCTTTGATTTCTGGAATGGGATATTTGTCGGGCACTGTTACTAAATTTAACTTTCTATAGTCGACCACCATACGGTATTTCTTTTCTCCTGATGCGTCTAGTTTTTTTGGTACTACCCATACGAGGGCGTTATAAGGCGATCTAGATGGTCGGATGATCCCATCGCGTAAGTAATCCTTAATTTGTTTTTCCACTTGTTCTTTTAAGCAAATTGGATAAGGGTAACTTTTAGTATAAACTGGTCTGTCTGTGATGGTGCGAATCTCGCCTTTTACTGTGGTAGTAAAAGTTAATTTTTCTTCGGGGTCGGCAAATAGCGTTTTGAAGTTACTAACTAACTTTTGCAGGTTTTCTTTTTGAATTTGGTTTAAATGTTCCGTTCTGATATTGATAAGATTTACGTCCTGTGAGAACTGTTGTTTCAATTTAATTTTTAATCTGTTTCCTTTTGACATGTAGTTATCCCTTGCATGTATTACGGCATGGAAAGATTTTAATGTTGGCAGCAAGAAAAATTTGATGGTGGTGTTCTTCAGTCCGAAGACATGAAAAAGTGTGATGGGTGATTGAAATATTTCCTCCTATAGAGGTTGCAAAAAATGGGTTGTCATTTCTAATGGGTTTCTTCACAAACTGGGGCTGCACATAATTTTTGTTAGAGCCAGTGTCTATTAATATTTTCATTGTCTCTCCACTGCTTGTTTTACATTCGGTGTAAGGCAATGAAGAGTTATTCATTCTAAAAAATGAATGTCTGTGAAGTCAATACTTTCTAAGGGGTCGCTTTCTGTTTGGTAATTTTCACCTAGGTTTTCGGAAGGATAAACGTAGTCGTGTAGCGATTCTCCTGCTACTTCGTTGTTATCCCCAACGTCTTCGTAGTCCTGGATTTCTATATTATAATTACGCTGCCTCTTGTCAGTATAGAGCTGGGTTGACGCAGGTCTTTTACCCTGAGACGTGTTGTTTAGCGTCGGTCGATTCATGTAATTTATATTTCGGGTTTGAGCACTTTGGTCTACCTCCATTGGCTCTGGTTTTTTTTGTGGCTTAGGTCCGAGAGGACGAGGAGGTGGTACAGAATTGTTGCTAATATTATTAGGATTGTTATAATAGGTATACCCAAACGCAGAATTTGGAGTAGGGTTGGGATTTCTTGGCAGCTGTGGGAGATATGCTAATTCTGGATAAAAATAGGGGCTCCCCTTAGTATTGGTATTAATGCGGTTATTAGGATTCCTAGGGGGAATTGCCGGATTAGTTGGATAAGGATTATGGACGTTTTTTGCTACTCCATAAGCGTAATTTGTCCTAAAGTATTGGTTCTCTAGTTTTTGACAAAGGTGTAAAGCTTGAGGGAGATCAACCGGTTCCCTCATTCCCAATAGTTTTGGTAAGTCTCCATTCAGACCGCGAATGAAAGTATCAAGAACTTTATCTCGATATGTTTGGGTCATAATGCAGAGTGTTTCATGACTCATTTCCATACATGATATTTTGTTTAAAATAAGCGATAAATGTGAGTAGACACTCTGATAAAATTCTTCTGTAGTTAATCGTCCTTGTAAAAGTGAGTTCATTTGATATTCGAGAGTGCCGAGATCTCGCTTATCAGCATAATGGAGCGTAAGACACTTGCAAATTGACTTCCAATTTAGTGGTGTATTGTACGACTCCAATGCCGCGTACGCTTGCTCTGTAGTTTTATTTCTTATTACGCTTAATATTCCGAAGTATTTTGGGGTACCGCAGATAGGTTCATAAATTTGTATAATTCGCTCTACACTCTTCTTCCAAGAGCTGAATTCCCTTGGCACACCCGAAAATTCTCGAAGACTTCTAACTACGTCGGGAATTTTGTCGAGTTCCCCTATATTCCCTATATTTTTTATTTTTTTCTTATGAAAAAATTTTTTTGTAACCTCTTCAGGGAAGAGGGCCCTTTCTACTCCGGAGGGTCCGTATAAGGAGTCGCGGAGTTAGGGTATTGTTATAAGTTGAAGGATCTCTTGAGTGCTTCAACTTTGTTGTATTTTGTTATAATTTTACAGTCTGTTATTGCTTTGTTATTACTGTTATCATATTTTTCAATTCGAAATTATATTTGTTCCACACTGTTTATGATATATTTTTTCACAATATTTTCCTTTCTAATAGTAAGAATTAAATTTAATTTTTCTCATGAAATTATAATTTTTAAAATTTTTTTTTTTTTTAATTCCAATTATGATTACTTTTCATCACTATGATTCCCTATTATTGAAGCTTCAATTTTCTTTTTCAATATTTCAATTATGATTACTTTTCATCACTATGATTCCCTATTATTGAAGCTTCAATTTTCTTTTTCAATATTTCAATTAGTATTATTTTTCGTCACTAAATTTCCTTGTTACTAAATTTTCAATTTTCTTACGATTAATTCCTCGCTTCTCCTGGTGGAGTTATCCTTTTTGCGCTCGTCTGCGCTACTGGGGGTCCTGTACAGAAGACGACGGTCGACGAGGTTGCCTGCGGACTGACACTACAGGCTGGGTTCCTTTTGAGTCCAGTAATTTCCACGCGGTGTTCTTGTATCTCGGCGGCTTCTTTAGGCGATCTGGCTACTTATCGGATTAGTTGCTTGCGTACGGTACGGCAGCTACTTGAGGCGAACTGACCGAGAAACGATTATTTTATTTACGCTTTAGCGAAGTTCTTAGCGTATGGTACGGCGAGTGCTTAAGGCGAACTGACCGAGAAAAAAAATTATTTTTCCTTTACGCACTATGGTACTATGCTCCTTTTAGGCAATTGGCCAAAATAACTTTATTTGCTTTTATTAATTTCCGCTCTTACTGACCCAAGACGTTGGGCGTCACTTAACTTTACTGCCGGGTAAAGTTATAAAAAAAATATATTTTTTTAGTGCTCTATGAGCACGTCTTGTCTTTATTGAGTCAAAATTTTAACTAGCTTTAATTGACAATCGGATTCTTAACCTAAGCTTGGAGTTGGATGTTGTCACATGCAACCACCATCATGATATCCAATTTTGGTAGACATAGCGTCAGCAGAGAATGTGTTGCGCGTGTGAACGTCGCTGTTAACTTCTGTGGCGTTAACTTATATGATAATAATAATAATTAAATTAAAAAAATAATAATAATAAATGTAGACAAGGAAGTAAAAAAAGAAAAAAGGGTTTTTTTTAGAACAAAGTTGCCATAAAATAGGGATAATTTAACAAAACTAAAGAATATGAACTCGATAGAAGCGAAATAACTTGAAAGTAGAAAATATGTATGTATGTATATAAGAACCAAAAATAATGAGGGATTTAAAGAGTAAAACCAGAATTGTACGAAATTAACCCTAGAACACTAATGTTAGTCGATTTGACTAACACCGATTATGTTTTGTGGTGAAGTTTCTTGAAAATGCATTTTTGAAATGGAATTTTCGTTAAATAAACTCGATTCGACTAATAATGACGATGATTAGTGTTCCAGGGTTAAATGAAGTCAGAGGAACCTAAAATTATTTCAACCAAAAAGTAGCAAAAAAAATCTAATTAAATTGTAAACATAAACAAGTATATACGCATATATACGTATATATGTATATAGGGAATAAGAGCTAGGGTCAAGTAAAGTAATAAAGCAAGAATAGTATATTGAGATTAACTAAACCCGAACAAATTTAATCAGAGTAAATTAAATAAACATAAATTAAATTAATCTAAATTACCTTAACCAAATGTGAAATTAAATTAAATAAGCTAAAATTAAATCAAATTAAATTGAACTAAACTAAAATAAAATAAGATAAACTACTATTTAGTAGAACTTTTAAATAAACTAAGTTTACGTAGCTAAAATAACCTGATATAAAGTGAAAGGAAAGTATAAATTTAATAAAAAATTCTACTAAAATAATTTCAAATAAACATACCAATGGGGAAATAACCTGATGTATAAATTAATCATAACCTACGATTTAATAAAAATTTAAATAATATAAATTTAAATTCATAACGATTAATAAATATAATAAAAGAAAAATGGCAACTATATAACTAAAGACTCAACATGATAATAATAATAATAATAATAATAATAATAATAGAAATAATGAAGAAATAGAACACATATAAATATATATTTTTTTTGTATACAAAGAAATAAAAAGAGAAAAAGAAGATTTAAAGAAAAGGATTAAAAACCCTAAAAGGATATCCAAACCAATAAATCTAGAAATATAGGGGAAGTTTATTAGATAAAATAACTACTAAACTTAATTGAATTTTATTTTTATTTTTTTTTTTGTTAACTATACTTACCTGACTTACCTTAGATATACCAACCGGACTTACCAGAATAGAATATAGAGAGCAATATATATCAGGGCTTGATTTTGACATCCATTGCGGTGCCTTGGTAGTTTGACAGCTACGTTTTCCTTTGTACTAAAGCGTTCTGGCGGCAACATTATCAATATTCTGATATAGAGCCAGTGGCAATCGGTAGCTTTTTCAGCATGGTGTACGAATAAATTGAGTTTTTCTGTACCAACCGCAAATGAAAATTTTGACAGTTGGGAAAAACCACACAAACGCTTGTGCTCTATTGTTAAATTTACATCTATTTTATAACTTGCAAGTAACGTACGTTCTTTTGTTTTATCAGATTCCATTTTGATTTTCATTCTTTATTAACGCCCACAATATTCTGCCTTATCCTGAGTTTCGCCCGAAAATTTTTCATCCGCCCATAGTAAATACATGGAAACCAAGAGTTGAAAAAGTGAACCGGTTCGAAAAAAAATGAAACTCATGATAAGGCTGATTACACCTAGAAGCTTTCAAATTTTACCTAGCACATGAGCTAGATAAAATTCTGACGTTCGTATCCACCACGAAACGGTCAAATTTGTAAACTATCAATTTTCAAATATTTTTTTTTGCGGTTAAGTCAGGTAAAAATACTTACAAAAGAGTCACGGCAACCCTGGATTTTTTTTATTTTTATATTCCTCCTTGCACTGCGGCAAATTCCATTTGGAAGAGTAACGGAACTAGTACAAATGACGCAGTGCCCTTTATTCTTCCAAATGGAATATTCCCGCAGTGCAAAGATATCAAAACCCGCTGGCAACTCTGCAGTCAACCATTTGGCATTCTATAATTGGCGACTGGTGCGAAAAGTGAAAATTTTACGAACGAAAACGCATTTTACAAGGCGCGGTTGTGATTTCAAATGTAATAAAATACATAGTGCAAGTAAAAGCACCGCAACACCAGACCGCGACCGCCCACGTATCGCGATGGAGTGAGCTGGGACTCCAACCACGACTGACTATCGGGGTCTCAGTCACCCCGCATGTCTCAGGGGGGCATGGTTAACTGCCCCTTGCTGCATTGCAGTGGGGTGCACTGAGACCGAAAGATAGCTCAGAAAAATTGTACGCGAGGGCCAGTACACCCTTCAATTCTGGAGAGGCATTCCTTGAGTTGCCGGCTTCTTCATTGCGGTTGGGTGTGCTGGACCAAATAGCGATTTTTGTGTTTTTTTTTTACCTTATTTTCTCGTAGACTACATATAGCCTTCCTAATATTAGGGGGGTCAGCATTCCCACTGACTTGAAAAATACATATTTCCCATATATATAAAAATTAAATCCCCATTGAACTTTTAATCCACGTATATGACCACGTATATTTCACTAACAACCTTATATGCTTATGTACTTACTTGCTATATATTTTGATTGATTTTTTTTTTGATTTTCGCGCGTACATTTATACTCAGTACGCGGCTGGATAATTACTTTTGATCTCGTTGACTTTGTTTTGTGTGTTTCTTTTGCGTATATTTTTTATTCAGTACGCGGACTGAATAATTATTGATATTTTCGGTTTTATTTTGAATTGTCGCGATCGGGTACTCGGCCGCTCGGCTAAATCTCGTGTCTTTTTATCTTTTTATCTGAAAATTTTTCTCTCGGACGTTCATTCAGGCTGACGCTATCAAGCAAGCTTAATTTAACTAAATACATTTTTCTCGGATCTTCGGATTTTAGTTTGAGCTCTGAGGAAGCCAAGCCTTAAGAATCTGTTGTAGGATTTTCATTTGAAACGGTCTAGACCCTAAGAGGTAAATTTCTTGATTTTCAATTGAAGTTTATTCGCTGTATGGAACAGCAAAAAAAGGCTTACGTGCAGTAGCCCTTTGAGAGGTAGCAGCGTTAAGTCAAGAGGGGCCGGGAGAAATAACACCCCTGCTATACCAGCAACTATTCCTCCGGTGATGCATTCACCTATTGCTGACCATACTGGAGGAGTTCCGCCTCCAATTCCGATGGCCAATCCAGCTCCGGGACTTAAGGTTGATAGCCGTCAAAGTTCAAATTTACTTGACACCTCGCCACCTGAGACTTCGGTCCAGAATGTTTCCGCTATCTCTATGACTATGCTTTCGGGAAGACAAGAAAATGATAGGTCTTTGCCAGGGAATACCGGTTTTGGTGAAGGTATTGCAGAAGATAGAAGTAGACGTTCTAATGGCGGAGCGCCTGCAGGGGATTCGTGGGTAGGGGTGCTTCATCAGCTCTTACCTACTTCGCAAGAAGAAATTAGAGCTGAAATGAGAACAATGCGGGAAAATATGAACGCATTAAGTGCAGCGGTAACTGCATCTCGAACTGCACCCAATGGCCCTAGAGACTTTGCTTCTACCGGACGCAATCCGACGCAAGCCACTTTGACTTTGCCCGACCACATTTCACCACTAATATTGTCATTAAGCCACAGGATTGGAAGGTATCCTATGACGGAACCGCACGTCGACGGAAATTTTAACCTATTTTGTGGCCAAAATTATAAAAGTTGAGATATCAATTTAAAACTTGGCCCAGTAGTAGGACTAGAAGTAGTGGACTTGCCGCGCAAAAATTAACCCGTCACACGGGTTCCAGTGGACCCCAACCCAATAAATAGATGCGTCGTACGTTCTATTTTAAATATCGACTCGAATCCTCCACTGACCTTAAGTTCAAAACATTCTCCTTGTTATCTGATAGGTTTTTTTCCAATTTTAAAATTATAACACCGTGAATTATTTCATAAAACCCATGAGTTTGTACCAAGTAGTTACCTAAGAAAAATTATAATTTCTTAAATATCGCACAAAATCGCAGCATAAGATTACGGGAAAATAAGAGATCGGGGACTATTCTACCGATTTATGATGAGTTTTCTAAAACGTTTTCAAACATTTTTTTAAAGCACTAAATAATGTTTTTTTTTAATTGTACAATTTCACTTTAAAGTCTTCTTAGGCCTACACGTAGGGATGTCGCATGCCAGATTCAATTCCCAGTTAGTTTAGAGCAAAGATAAAGGGATTATGAACGGATAAGGGCGGATATTTGAAAAGAAGAACCCAAAGTTGTGGTTTCGGAAAATATACTACAGTGTAGGAAAAGATATTCAAGCCGAGTAAATATGCGTAAACTTCTGCAAAGTCCTAAAATTCTGATAACACCAGATGAGTGACCGCTAGCAAAGATTAAAATACACGATAGTTTCGTTGTTGGTTTGTTGGATTCTGGAGCAAACGTTTCCATTCTTGGAAACGGATGCGAAACAGTGTTGCCGTTTTAGCCCTTTGGTGGCTAGATTTAGCTACCATTTACTTTTTTTTGGCCACATAAATTTAAGATTGCCTCTAGCCCTTTTTTAGCTCTTTGGAGAATTTATTTATACTTGGTATAAAAAGTTGTATATGCTTAATTTGATGAATTTTTAAACTAAGTATTCATAACTCAAATGAATAAAAGAGAGTTTTGAAGATTTATATTAT
>NW_016157423.1:273440-309360 GCF_001687245.7 Rhagoletis zephyria | reverse complement strand
TGTAGTTGTGGTCGCTACCACTCAGGTCTTCCATCACTCTCCATCCTTCGGGCCTTCGAAGAAGGCTTTCCGTGACCAGGGTTATATCAGGGATAGAGTATCCAAAAACCCGGCCTTCGATATGTAGGGGTCGATCCGGTGTTGAGGATGGTCAGACCAATGCGGGCTGCCATTTTAAGGACCAGTCTTCCCCTGGTGTTTGTTTGGGGCATACCCCATTCCACGCCTCTTGCGTTGAAATCTCCAGCAACAATTATGTGGCCGGTTATATCGCGCAATTCGTCTTCAAGGTCTTCGAGCTTTTTCCTGAAGACAAGGACTGTGTCGTTTGGAGACAGGTAGCAGCTCACCAGAGTGGTTTGCGCCATTTTCACCCAGACGTAGCAGCGTCCCGCTGCTCTCTGCGCGACGGTTGGGGTTAGCAATCCATATCGCGGCCGAGCCTGATTGGTCAACATGCCAGGTTTCCTTTGTTCTATAGGGTTCACTGATGATGACAGCGNACCCCGCTGCTCTCTGCGCGATGGTTGGGGTTAGCAATCCATATCGCGGCCGAGCCTGATTGGTCAACATGCCAGGTTTCCTTTGTTCTATAGGGTTCACTGATGATGACAGCGTCTGCTCTTTGTTCAAGAACCAGTTGGTCCAGCAGGTCATTAGCTACCCTACTCCTGTTCCCCAAGCTTTTTCTTAGCCTCAGCAAGGGCATCCCTGAAGGCATTGCACGCTCCCGACCCGGGCAGGTGATTGGCATTTTTCTGTCCATCTCCTGCCGAGCACAGGTAGCAGCTTGGGCTTTCTTTACACGCAGAGGCTATGTGGCCCTGCTGACCACATTTCCAGCATGAACTGCTTCTGTCTGGGCCTTTGCATGCCGCCTTTTTGTGGCCATACCCCAGACAGCGGAAACACCTTTGGACATCCACGCGCTCTCATACGCGGCAGATAATCCAGCCTACTCGCAACTTGCCCTTTTCAATAAGAGTCCGGCCTGGCAGTTCGTCGATTTCCACCACAGCCATTCTTTGTTCTCGCGAGTTTACAGCGAGGAGAGAGACGCGAAGTTGGCCATTCATCTTGTCTCCTAACTCCCCGCGTATAGCGTTCTCCACTTCTGGGGCCGTGGTTAGGCAGTCCATGCCCAGAACTTCTAGACGTAAACGTCTAGTGAGAATACGGGCGTCTCCAAGCTGGCCAATGGCAGTGCACACATTTTCCTTAAATGCTGAGTGGTCGCCACAGCGCTCCATTTCGATGAGCACGCCGCCTTCGCGGGTTTTCCGAACAGATCGAATTACGGTCTCCGTCTTCTCGGGTTGGAGCTTACCACGTATCGTTCCCAGCACCTCTGCATATGTTTTGCCTTCAGCTGGCTTAATGATTAATTTGGCGAGACTCTTCTTTTTTCCCACCCTCTTCTTTTTTTTTGCATCTTCTTCAAGACGAGCCGAATCTGGGCCAATTGCTCATCTTCATTGCCTTCGCAAGTTCCCAAGCTTGCGGTGACACGCTTGTCGCTGTTTGCAGCAGCCGGCGTTTGAGGACGACTATCCCGGCTGCCGGGAGTTGCCGTTTGGCAAGGTGTAGCGTTCTGCGCCACGTCGGCGGTTTTCTCCGTGCTCGTGGTGCCGGCATTTGCTTGCAGAGGAGTTTGTGGCGGGGAGCGCACGACTCTAATGCTCTTCCTGAATGCGCTGCATTGTTCCTCCATAACATCGACGTTGGTTTCAGTTATTTGTTTTATTTTGTTCATTTCCAATCAATTGGGTCTCCGCTTCAAGCCGCTATCTCCACATGTAGCACAGTCGGTTTTAAGTGTCCCGAAGTTACCTTCTCTCAAAGGAGCAGGCCATCGCGAGGGTGTTCAGAGCCAAGACAGCACAAAACCAGGAGTAAATCTCAACTGGACCTGTGCGGCCAACTAAATGGCGACGTGTATTGAACGTACTTGAAGACCTGGCATTTTAAATCAGGCCCTCGTCTCCTGCCGCTCTTGGTCTGGGACTGCTTATTGATTATTCGCAGCTAACCTACCGGAGTAGGCCGTTCACGATCCGCCCTGTGTGACCCCGGTAAGGTCCTGAGCTTAGCCCTTACCAGCTTAGCCCTTACCCTGAAGTATATTTTACGGTTTCTGAAGTACAGTAGACTAATCTGAAGCACATTTTACGATATCCGAAGTATAATTGGAAAAGGTGTAGTTAAATGAAAAACCAATACTAGATCTTTGATGTTTTTTTATATGTTGGTATTGGATTGTATTTCTATTGCACAATTTTATTTATTTTACGCGCTGCGGCATACATTTTACCGAAATTTTGTAGTAAAATTTGCATTATTTCCTACTATTTGCGAAGTTTGGTTTATTTAAGTTACAATACGTTATCATTCTGTTTTGAATAAATAAAAATCTTGTTGAGAAGTAGATATTACAAATTCCCAGTGGTATTAAAGGCCATTTTTGAAGCTCGTTACTCTAAAATAAGGTATTTTGTTCATTGAATAACGATTTTGTTGTTCGCACGGTATGAGTGATAACGTTTTACCGCTAGAATTTTCAAATATCTTCGATCGAAAAAAGCGAAAAATTTGCCAACTTAATGCGGAAGGAATGTTTCTTCTTCCGGATATTAATTTTTCTCAAAGCCAAACGATTTTATTTGTTTTCCAAAGCTATACGCTTTTTACTTTAAATCAGAGATTCCTTTCGCCAAGGGCAGGTTTGCCATGGAAGCCGAATGACTACTGTCCAATATTTATGGTGGATCTAGATCCACTATATTGAAGTTTTTTCATTACTGATAATAGCGTTTTTCAATTCTTCCTACAAAATTTGTAATTTTTGTAAAATGCTAAAAACGCATTTCATGCCATAGAGTGGGCTGTGGTTTAGCGATTTATTTCTACACTCTAAGTACCAAAACCGTTTTTATTATTTATTGTGAACTTTTACTTGTTACAGAGAGATTCAAATACATTTCAATTTTCACGGTAAATCTTGCTGTTCTTCCTAGTAGCAAACCTTTGAATATGTCATTTGCACCACTCTTTTGGAGTTGTATAGGGCCAACAAGCTTATTACACTCAGAAAAAGGTTTAGTTCTAATTACCAAGATTTGGTTATAGTGACCAAGTGGCATAGTTGGATATGGCAAAATAAATATCTAGTTCACGAAAGCCTGCCATTTACTTGAGAATTCTAGTTTGGGCAAATGTATATTTGCTAATAATTACAAAACGACTACCTTGAGTGGACAATATTGTTAGTTGAATAAAATCATTGTTGAGCAAATATAAACAACGCTTTGGTTGATACAAGTTTTCAATTAATATTGAACTTGCTGTAGACTTGAATCAGCTAACCGTTTATTATTGGGAAAAAAGTTTCAGTTTGACACAAATAAAAATTTACTCGATGGTTGTTGTGTTTACTTTCTTCTTTTATTTGCATATATTAAGCATAAAAACTACATACATATTTACATAAATAGCTACTAGTGTAAATAATACATATGTATATGGTGGTAAGAATTTCATAAAAAGAAACGATGAAACAGGAACAGTCGTGCGAAAACCCAGGTCAATATCTGCTGGAAGTGCTGGTTTAAGTATACTGCTTTGCTTTTTCCTTGGTTAAATAGATACTTTCAAATTATAATTCACATGAATTATATATTCACTGAGAAACCTCGGTTGGCATCAAACTTTATATTTTGAAATAACTATGCGCACACCGAAACAACTCGCGGCGATGGCAAAACTGAAACTGAGACAAACAAGTCTGGGCTTTTCATAGCACACACTTTTCTTTCTCTACCTAGCGTAGTGATCGACATTAGAGATGGGTAACTCAGCGCTGAGCGGAGCTATTGAGCTGACTCCCAGCAGTGTGTCGCACTCTCAGACTCACTTCTAAAAAAAAAATATGACTCAGTAACTCAATAAATATTCGCCACATAGTCGGTACTCAGAGTAAAGAATGAAAATAAAGACGAAAAAATTGCGAAAAATTTAATTGTTGTGAAAATTTACAATTCGTTCAAGTTATTCCGCGCACCAGCTCTACAGCGCATACCAACTAATTTCCTCTTAACAGCTCTGCAGTGCAAACCAACTCCACAGCGCTCATCAGCTCTGCAGCACATACCAACTCTATTCCTTTTAAAAGCTCTACAGTGCAAACCAGCTCTGCAGTGCTCATCAGTTCCACCGCACATATCAACTCTATTGCTTTTAACAGCTCTATAGTGCAAACCAGCTCTACAGCGCTCAGCTGCTCCACAGCACATATCAATTCTGTTGCTTTTAACAGCTCTATAGTGCAAACCAGCTCTACAGCGCTCAGCTGCTCCACAGCACATATCAATTCTGTTGCTTTTAACAGCTCTATAGTGCAAACCAGCTCTACAGCGCTCAGCTGCTCCACAGCACATATCAATTCTGTTGCTTTTAACAGCTCTATAGTGCAAACCAGCTCTACAGCGCTCAGCTGCTCCACAGCACATATCAATTCTGTTGCTTTTAACAGCTCTATAGTGCAAACCAGCTCTACAGCGCATATCAACCCTGTTCCTTGTAAAAGGTCTACAGTGCAAAACCAGCTCTGCAGCGCTCATCAGCTGAACAGTGCTAACAACAGCGCTAACCAACTCTCGACAACAAAGTGTCATAGCTTAATAGTCACCTCACTGAGCTGACTCATTAAAAGGAGCTTGAGTTATTGAGTTAACTCGGTAAAATTCAATGAGTTACCCAGCCCTAATCGACATGCCATAGCTTACTGAGCGCTCTGTGACCACACGCGTGTTTCACCCATATATGAACAGTGGTAGCGGAGCAATGATTTCCACGCACACAGTCTCATTCATTGAATCGTTTTTATGCAATGGTCGGCATACTAGCGCATTCAAACGATTAAATAAGTGGGACTGTGTGCATTGCTCAGCTGGCGCTCTTCTTATGTGAAACACACATGTGCTCAGAGAGCGCTCAGCATTCTTTAGGGGTGGCTCACAAGCATGAATATGTTCCGCTCTCAAACCAAATCGTGGTTGCCTCAACTAAGATTTGGTAACTATGACTAAACCATGTGTTGAAAGAAAGCTTATCTGTATTAGCAGAGCTTAATGACATCCTTTTATGAACCATACGTTAAGTTGAATGGAATTTGTAGAAATATGCTTCAAAAAAATATTTATTAGTATTTTCCAAATATTAGAAGTTTTAATATATTTTGTTATAATTACCAACCCATGGTAATAGTTCCCAATCCTTGGTAACAGTTCCCAAATATTGTCAAAATTCGGGAACTAAATATCTTTATTTGTCGAAACTAATCCTTTTTCTCAGTGTATTTCCATAGTGGTCGAGACTTTTAGAGGAACTTCTTATTATATTCTGCTGTCCGATTACTTCAGCAGTTAATTAACTAATTTTCATGCCGAAAAAATTCATTCCTGTTATATTTCCAAGCTCTTCTTCAGATAGTTAATGCCACGGGATATTATGGGATAACTAGGGAAAATAATAAAACGGTTTTTATTATGAAAATAGCTTCTATATGTTTAAGTTTTTACCCAGTCACTGGTGAAGATTTAAAAAAAAATTCAAATTTTTGACAATGGAGCAGGCGGAAGCTGAATAGTTCATTTTGCACATATGATTATTTCACCCCATGGCTTTATACAAATATGTAAAATAATGTATGTAAAGATGTTATATTTTATTTCTGCTCTAATTTTACTATAGGAGAGTACGGAAGGACAGTTGTATAGCTTGGGTGTTATGTAATGAAATGTAATAATAACTTTTTGGCACAGCAGGTGTTTCAATTTACATTAAAATATCTCCAATAAATTATATATGTATGTAAGTAATAGTAGAAATACGAATGTTGTAATATTAAAATTTTAGCTATCTAAATATTTGGAATCTATCTTTATACATATATAATACGCGAAGGCATTTTTTGTGCAGCCTAAAAGATCTGCACCGTTCGTTCGATTTTCAAAAGTGGGGTGTCAAATTAAAGCGACTGGCCTGTAGATGTGCAAACTGGTTTTATTTTTTCGAAAGGAGTTGCCACCTGTAGAACAATTGAATATAAACTATATAATAAGCAATGCCGTCATAACAGCACCGTTTGTTTGATTTTCTAAAATAAGGTGTCAAATTAAAACCTTTGGACTGCAGATATGCAATAAGGTTTTACTTTTTTGAAAAGAGTTGCCACCTGCCAAATGAGATGTCAAATTAAAGCGCTTGGGCTGTAGATGTGCAATAAGGTTTTACCTTTTCGAAATGAGTTGCCACCTGATAAAAAATTGCATTCAAATAATTTAATAATCAATGCCATCAGATTCACACCGTTCGTTCGATTTTCAAAAGTGAGGTGTCAAATCAAAGGGCTCTGACTTTAGGTGTGCAATAAGGTTTAACTTTTTCGAAAGACTTGCCGTCTTTTAGAAAATTAAGTTCAAAATAATACGCGAAGGCATTTTTTGTTCAGCATAATAATCTGCACCGTTCGTTCGATTTTCAAAAGTGGGGTGTCAAATTAAAGCGATTGGCCTGTAGATGTGCAAACTGGTTTTATTTTTTCGAAAGGAGTTGCCACCTGTAGAACAATTGAATATAAACTATATAATAAGCAATGCCGTCATAACAGCACCGTTTGTTTGATTTTCTAAAATAAGGTGTCAAATTAAAACCTTTGGACTGCAGATATGCAATAAGGTTTTACTTTTTTGAAAAGAGTTGCCACCTGCCAAATGAGATGTCAAATTAAAGCGCTTGGGCTGTAGATGTGCAATAAGGTTTTACCTTTTCGAAATGAGTTGCCACCTGATAAAAAATTGCATTCAAATAATTTAATAATCAATGCCATCAGATTCACACCGTTCGTTCGATTTTCAAAAGTGAGGTGTCAAATCAAAGGGCTCTGACTTTAGGTGTGCAATAAGGTTTAACTTTTTCGAAAGACTTGCCGTCTTTTAGAAAATTAAGTTCAAAATAATACGCGAAGGCATTTTTTGTTCAGCATAATAATCTGCACCGTTCGTTCGATTTTCAAAAGTGGGGTGTCAAATTAAAGCGATTGGCCTGTAGATGTGCAAACTGGTTTTATTTTTTCGAAAGGAGTTGCCACCTGTAGAACAATTGAATATAAACTATATAATAAGCAATGCCGTCATAACAGCACCGTTTGTTTGATTTTCTAAAATAAGGTGTCAAATTAAAACCTTTGGACTGCAGATATGCAATAAGGTTTTACTTTTTTGAAAAGAGTTGCCACCTGCCAAATGAGATGTCAAATTAAAGCGCTTGGGCTGTAGATGTGCAATAAGGTTTTACCTTTTCGAAATGAGTTGCCACCTGATAAAAAATTGCATTCAAATAATTTAATAATCAATGCCATCAGATTCACACCGTTCGTTCGATTTTCAAAAGTGAGGTGTCAAATCAAAGGGCTCTGACTTTAGGTGTGCAATAAGGTTTAACTTTTTCGAAAGACTTGCCGTCTTTTAGAAAATTAAGTTCAAAATAATACGCGAAGGCATTTTTTGTTCAGCATAATAATCTGCACCGTTCGTTCGATTTTCAAAAGTGGGGTGTCAAATTAAAGCGCTTGGTCTGTAGATGTGCAATAAGGTTTTACTTTTTTGAAAAGAATTGCCACCTGCCAAATGAGATGTCAAATTAAAGCGCTTGGTCTGTAGATGTGCAATAAGGTTTTACTTTTTTGAAAAGAATTGCCACCTGCCAAATGAGATGTCAAATTAAAGCGCTTGGTCTGTAGATGTGCAATAAGGTTTTACTATTTTGAAAAGAGTTGCCACCTTTTAAAAAATGTCATTCATATTATCTAAAAAAATCAATTATTACAAAATGGGTATCAGTGGAAAGGGTTTTGAAAATATTTGTTTCTTAACTTAACTTTAGGAGGGTTGCCACCTGTTTAATAAATTAAATTCTGTTTGAATTAAGAAAATTAATTAGGAGAAATATGTTTCAACATATGGGTGCATAACGAAAGGGACTTCAGAAGGTGGCCGTTTGAAAATATTTTGAAGAGGGTTGCCACCTTCTTGCAATGTCGAATTTAATTAACTTATCCAGAAGTTATATGAAATGCCACAATAATGATGTGAAATGAAAGAATATTAAGAAGACTTTAGTTTGAACACACAAAATATTTTTGAGGTGTTGGAAGGGGGTTGCCACCTGTTTAAAAATTAAATTCAAATTATTAAATAAGTTAAATGAATTATTAAAATATGGGTATCAATCGAAGGAGAGTTGAAAAATCTTTATTTCTGAACTATATTTACCGGAGTCGCCACATGTTTAATTGATATAATTCAACTTAATTCATCAGTTGATTAAAATATGTATCGTAATGTTAGACGAAGAATATTTAAGAATATCTTAGCGCGAAACTACTTTTCAGAAGGGCTGCCACCTGTTTAAAAAGTCGAATTTAACTATATCTATATATATAATACGCGAAAGGACTTTTTGTCCAGGTCATCAGATCTGAACCATTCGTTTGATTTTCAAAAATGAGGCATCAAATTAAAGGGCTGGATATGTAGATATGCAGTAGGCTTTTACTTTTCCGGAAAGAATGGCCAAATTTTAAAAAATCAAGTTGAGATTATTTATAAATCAATACTATCCCTTCGCAAAGCAAGAAAGGAGGAAAACCAAGTCCTCGGGGGTGGCGCTCTGGTCGAGGTACAACACGGCTGTCTTCATTCTTGACAAGATTGCCAAGAATGCAGCGGCCGGTACTGTACACCCCAAGGATGAAGAAGACAGACGCAGGTACAATGAAGTGGTGGAGGAGTACAGGAGGTACCTTACTTCAAAACCAACCAAGAAGCCTGTGGCAGTCAAACGAAGTAGACCTAAGGAGGAGTCTACAACAGAACCAGCTGGAAAAAGGGCGGACACAAAAAGCACGCCCCAGCAAGAAGAAACGTTGGCGAAACGACGGTACTGTGAGGTGGCCAGGGATCACCTTCAGGTCGCGCTTGTCGACGAAGCCACAGGCAGCGGTAAGCCCGTTCAGGAGAGGTGGGTCGAGATCGAGTCAAAACTCTCTGAACGGGTGGGCGACTACCTGTTTGAAAATCCGGACAACCCTATTCCAGGATTTGACTCCAGTGAGTCCCTGAGGGGTTGCCGGATTTTCAAATGTAGAGATGAGTTCTCTAGGGAATTCCTCGGCAAGTGCGTAGCCGAGCTCGGCAACGCCTGGGAGGGTTTGAAGTTCAAACTAATCCCTGCCGAGGAGGTACCTAGGAAACCCAGGGCCCGCATTTGGCTGCCGAAGATGGCTATGGATAGCGACAAGTTGATCCGCTTCCTGCAACGGCAGAATCCAGAAATACTCATGAGTGACTGGGTAGTCATTCATGCAGAAAAGCCTCTAGAGGGCGCGCAGAGTTCTTCGTACCTTCTGAGGCTTAACGAATAAAGTATTGGGCCATTGCAAAAAATGGACAACAAGCTGCTCTTCGGGGTGAGAACAGCGAAACTAAAAATATTCCGCTCCAATGAGCCGATTCCAGAGGCTGATATCGAGGATGCCAACCAGATGTTGGGCGATATGAACCTCAAGGTTACCGCGGACGAAGAGGTCGCTGAAGATGCCAACCAGGTGCTGGCAGGCACAGGGCCAGTTAACAATGCCGAGAAAGTCGATGAAGGTGGTCCAGGCAAATCTTAGGCACTCTAAGGCTGCCTCGGACAAGCTCCTGGTCTTCCTAAGGGAGGAAGACATCGACATCTCGTTGATACAGGAACCTTGGGTAAGGGACCTAGAGGTTAAGGGACTCACTGACGCCCGCTATAACCTCTTCTACACTAGTATATCAGGTAAACCCCGCGCGTGTGTATTGGTTAAAAAACATATTAAAGCTTTCTTATGTTCCAATTTCAGCTCACCGGATACTACAGTCGTCAACTTGGAGTTGATGAATAAACAAAGCTGTCTTATATCATCCGTATACATGGCGCACGACAGGCCGTGTCCGCCACAGGAAGTCGTCACTTTACAAAGGCTAGCAGGAGCTAGTCCAGTGTTACTCGGCTGCGATGCCAATTCACGGCATACATTATGGGGCAGCTCGGAAACCAACGAAAGAGGTGAGTCGCTATTTCAATTTATTATTGATTCTACGTTTAGGATTTGTAATAGAGGTAGTACTCCCACCTTCATATTTCCTAGTACCTCTGATTTTTGCGGTTGGGAAGAGGTCCTAGACCTAACTCTGCTGACCGAGGGGAGCCTAAAGGTCAATAAATGGAGAGTATCCGACGAAGAGACCCTCTCGGACCACCGTCGAATACTCTTTGAGCTAAATATTGCGGCGGATACGCCTACTCCCTTTAGAAACCCTCGTAAAACAGATTGGGACTTATTTCAAAAGGTTATTGGAAAAGAATTGAAGAAACTACCAGTTGAAGACATTCCTACAAGAGGCGAGCTGGACGCCAAAGCGGACAGCCTGAATAAGGCCTTCGGAAAGGCCCTTACGAAGGCTTGTCCGCTGAGGTATGGCAAGAAAGCGCGCACACCTTGGTGGAATGAGAACCTTACAGCGCTACGGAAGCAAGTAAGAAAATCCTTCAACGAATGCTACAGGATTAAGGTATGGGACCTATACAGAGAGAACCTAAAGAAATACAAAAAAGCGATACGGGACGCCAAGGAGGCGTCCTGGAGGGAATTCTGCGAATCCATCGAGGATACCAAGGAATCTGCGAGATTAAGCAAAATCCTTGCCAAAGGGCACTCACAGCCAACATATATAAAAAGGTCAGATGGTTCATGGACCGAGTCGGCTGGGGAGTCGCTGGATATCCTTCTGAATACACATTTTCCAGGGTGCAAAATCGATGTAGTGGAAACCGATGCCCCAGACCATATACCAACCCTCTCCGAAGACCTCTTAGAGGAGCTACTAGAGAGGGAAAAGATAAAATTTGCTATCTTCAGCTTCTCACCCTATAAATCACCGGGTATGGACGGAATACTACCAGTCATGCTTCAGAAAGCTTCTGAGATGGTCATTCCAGTCCTAGAAACAATTTTTAGAGGGTGCCTAATACTGAACCACGTTCCGTTAAGCTGGAGGAAGATTAAGGTAATTTTTATTCCTAAAGCGGGAAAACGGGGTCATGACAATGCTAAAGATTTCCGACCAATAAGCCTAATGTCCTTCGTGCTCAAGACGTTTGAGAGGCTGTTGGATCTGTATGTTAGGGACAAGACGTCCAATTTATCATGCTCTCAACATGCGTACTTGAAAGGGAAGTCAACGGAGACTGCCCTACATGAAGTGGTACGTACAATTGAGAGTTCGCTCTACTATAAACAATTTACAATGGCGTCCTTTATAGACATCGAGGGGGCCTTTAATAATGTCAGTGTAGATTCCATCCATGAGGCACTTATGGAAACAGGGATTGATCACTGTGTCCGGGCTTGGATAGTGTCTCTGCTAAGGAGCAGAGTAATACATGCCGAACTGGGGTACCAAAGCAGGGCCGTATATGCAGTGAGAGGCACCCCACAGGGAGGAGTGCTATCACCGTTACTATGGCTCATGGTCTTAAACAAACTACTGGTAAAGCTGGACTCTCAGAGAATCAAAGCGGTGGCTTACGCCGATGATGTAGCGATACTGGTATCGGGTCAGTTTCCTTCGGTCATAAGTGAAATTATGGAAAGGACTTTAAAGATAGTAGATTCCTGGGCCATAAGCTGTTCTCTTAGCGTAAACCCGGAGAAAACTGACCTTATGCTTTTCACAAATAAAACAAAATTACCAAATTTTAATAAACCAAGGTTCCGAGGAACGGAACTGGATCTGTCAATGAAGGTGAAATACCTTGGAGTTATTTTGGATCCCAAACTTAACTGGAAACCAAACATTGAGGAGCGTGCTAGGAAGGCCACGGTGGCTCTCTATGCGGCCAAGAGAATGTTGGGCAACAGATGGGGTTTGAAACCAAGAATTGTGCACTGGATGTACACAGCTATAGTCCGACCCATAATCTCTTATGGGGCGCTGGTCTGGTGGCCAGCCCTTACTAAGGATTACGTAGTTAAAAAGCTAGGCGGTATTCAAAGGTCAGCAGCCGCTAGCGTAACAGGCGCAATCCTGTCCGAAGGACGTTTTGAACGTCCTTCTTGACTTATTACCTATAGATATCTTCATCGAGAATTCAGCTGCTAACAGCGCCATCAGACTGCGTGCCCTGAGGCTCTGGAAGGAAAGACCGTTCGGACACGGTTCCATCCTAGACGCAATACCATCTGAAATTAAAGCGCTGCCCACTGACTATATCCTGTCGAAGACCTGGGTTCACCACAAACCCCGCACGAAATTCCCAAGCCGCAGTGACTGGAATCAGGGAGATTTCGGGTACTTGCAGGGCTTAACTGTCTTTACGGATGGGTCAAAGATGGAATGCGGGGTTGGTGCTGGGATCTTCATTGAGCAATAATCTAAAATTATCTTTCCGCCTACCAGACTATGCAAGCGTCTTCCAGGCCGAAACGTTTGCTATTAAGGAGGCAGTAAGGTACATAAAAGACAATGTACCCGCGAGAACGCAAGTGAACATCCTCTCGGATAGCCAAGCGGCTATTCAGGCACTTTCCTCTAACTCTGTTAGATCTCAGCTAGTGGATGAATGTAGGAGAGAGCTGGCCTATATCTCTGATCAATACGAAATTACCCTAATATGGGTCCCGGGACATAGGGGCATCTACGAAAACGAGGCAGCGGACGAACTAGCAAGGAGCGGCTCCGCACTGGATATGTCCCACGCGGTGGACATGGGCGCCTCGCTCAGGGAGATTAAGACAAAAATTACCGAATTTTATCATTCGAAGGCCAGGCAGAGGTGGAACTGCACAGGATCCTACAGAATTGCCCGGCAGTTCTGGGTGTCCTACGACCCACTCAAAACCAAAGCTCTCTTAGGAATGAGCAAAACAAATGCCTACAAACTTACTGCAGTGTGCACAGGGCACTGGCCCGTTGGGGTACATGCCGAAAGGATAGGACTGCCCTTCAATAGGTTCTGTCGCAGCTGCGATGACCCGGGCTCAAAAGAGACAGTCGAACAATTGCTGGCAAACTTGCTAATTGCTTGTCACCTGAGTGACAATCCACTTAAACCAACCAACCAACCATCCCTTCGCTCGATTTTCAAAAATGAGGTGTCAAATCAAAAGGCTTGGTTGCAGATGTGCAATGAGGTTTTACTTTTTGAAAAGAGTTACCATAGGTATCAGTCGAAATGGTTATTAAAAGCTTTGCTTCTTAACTGTGAGAGTGTTGCCCCTGTTTAAAAAATCAAATTAAATTTTAAACAGGGAAATTACAAAGGTAATTTACTAAATGTTCCCCAACAGGGGTCCAGACTAAAGGAGTTTAAAAAGGTAATAATTTGAAAATGTTTTGAAAAGGGTTGCCACCTGCTTTAAAAGCCGAATTTGGTTATATGCAGTATTAAAATATGGGTGTTAAACGCAAGAGTGCTAAAAAATCTTCAGTTTAAACAAAAAAATTTTGTTTGATGGTTCGAAGAGAGTTGCCAGCTGTTGAAAATTTTAAATTTAAATGAATTTTTAAGTTTAATAAATTAAGTTAATAAATGAGTTAAGGTAAATAAATTACAAAAAGAGGTGATTTAATCGGTCATGGGTTTGAGAAGGATTTATATCTGAACTGTTTAGGAGAGTTGCCAGGTGATAAAAAAATTAAAATCAATTTAATTGTTCAGGTAAAAAAATTATTAAAAAATTTTAGTTTGAAAGTGTCCATCTATTCGATTTTTATTTTGAGCGATAAAGTTCGGTAACTGTGTTATCAGCTGCCTCGATGAAGTCAATTGGCCCCCTCGTAGCCGCGATTTCACGCCCTTAGACTTTTTTGTGTCATGCGGTGAAAGACCGATATAATGCGAACAATCTATTAACGATTCAGGCCTTTAAGGCGTATGTCGGGCATTTCTTACGATAGAGCCAGAAACCATCAGCAAGGTCTTGGAGAACTTGGTTAACAGGATGCGCTACTGCGAAGACTATCACATGATGAAATCGGGTTCCTTAACTAATGGGAATATATTCTTTCGAATAAACCCATAATACACCGAAAAAATTAGTTTGATTTAATTTTTATAAATACATAATTTGTCAATGTTATTGTGGCTTGTTAAGATTTTATTTTTAATATTTTTATTGAGCTTTGTACCACGATTGTTTATTAGGAAAAATTGAATTTGAAATTGCTGAAGTCTGAAAAAAGAAGTCTGATGAGGAGATGTGGTGATCTCCGAAATAGTGCTATAACTTCTACCGCTTAAACTTTGTTGCTTTTTCAAATTTTCCTAATAAACAATCGTGGTACAAAGCTCAATAAAAATATTAAAAAAAAAAAAAAAAAAAAAACATAATTTTTTTGTTATGGTCATCAGATCTTTAATGTGAAGGTCATCAGATCAGCACCGTCATTCTAAATGTGCATTAAGGTTTTATTTTTTGAAGTTAAGACCTGTTTTAGCGGTGCACGGTGGTTTGAATTTTGAGGAAATGAAAAACCGACGCCATTTGGGACCTCTCTTCGTTCAAAAAGGGATGGACGAATTTACTTGAAACATTTGCAATATGTATTAAGATTTGTGTATAGTGTTGCCATCTGTTTAAAATATTAAACTCAATTTTGGCGTCTTAACGCCATGCGGGTTCACTGGTATATATATAAAACGCGAAGGCATTTTTTGTGCAGCATAAAAGATCTGCACCGTTCGTTCGATTCTCAAAAATGGGGTGTCAAATTAAAGCGCTTGGCCTGTAGATGTGCAATAAGGTTTTATTTTTTCGAAAAGAGTTGACACCTGTTAAATAATTAAACTCAAGTTATTTACTAATCAATGCCCTCAGATCCGCATCGTCCATTCGATTTTCAAAAGTGAGGTACCAAATTAAAGGGCTTAGGTTGTGGATGTTCAAGAAGGTTTTACTTTTTCGAAAAAAGTTGCCACCTGTTAAGAAATTAAGCTCAAATTAATTAAAAAGTTAAATCAATTATTAATTATGGGTATCAATCGAAATGGTTTTGAAAAGACTTTATAACTTAACTACGTATAGGAGGGTTGCCACATGTTAAACAAATTTAATTAAATTTTAATTAAAGGAATTTAGTAAGGGAATAAGGTATCGCTATATGGGTGTCATACAAAAGAGGTTTAAGGAGGTAGTAGTTTGAATATATTTTGAATAGGGTTGCCTCCTATTTGAGAAGTCTAATTGAACTATTTTATACCCAAGTTATATGAAATATTAACGATGGATGTCAAATGAAAGAGCTTCAAGAAATACTTAGTTTGACAATTTAGAACATTTTTGATGCGTTTGAGGGTTACCCCAGTTTAAAGGGCTAAACTAAAATTATTTAATAAGTTAAATGAATTACTAACCGATGGTTGTCAGTGGAAATGGGTTTAAAATCCTTTATTTAAGAACTATATTTAGGAGGATTGCCACGTGTTTAAAAAATAAATTTCCACTTAATTCATCAGTTACATGAAATATTTATAACAATGTCAGACGAAAAGTATTTAAGGAAATTTTAGTTCGAAAATAATTTTTAAGAGGGTTGCCGCCTGTTTTGAAAGTGGTATTTGGTTTAATTCTACACAATTTTACATAATTTCTACATAATTTTAAAATATGGTTATCAAAAGAACGGGTGTTAAGAAATCTTTAAGCTGAGCAATTGTTTTTTTTTGGTGAAAAAATTTAGCTCAAATTATTTAATAAGTTAAATGGATTGTCAAAAGATGGGTATAAATCGAAATGGGTTTGAAAATAATTTATTTCTAAACTGTATTTAGGAGAGTTGCCATGTGCTTACAAAAATTAAATTCAACTTAATTCATCAGTTAATTGAAATATGTATAACAATGGCAGGCGAAAAATTTTAGTTTGAAAATACTTTTAAAGGGGTTGCCACCTGTTTGACAAGTCGAATTTGTTTTACTTATACGAAAGATACATAAATGAAATATCGAAATATTAGTGTCAAACGAAAGAGTTTTAAGAAAACTATAGGCTAATGATATTTTTAATTAGAGTTGCCATTAATTTTTTTGAAGGTCATCACCGTTATTTGGAATTTGCAAAATGAGTAGTCATATTAAAGAACTGGGATTCTACATAGATGTGCACAGGTTTTATTTTTTGAAGTTACAGGGAGATTTGAAATTTTATGAAATGAAAACCGACACCATGCGAGACCTCTCATCACTGAGAAATGGTTTAGATTAATCATTAGGAATATTTTTAGAGTATTTTTAATAGGGTTTCACCTGTTTAAAAAATTTAATTAAATGTTGGCTTTTTGGCGGCATTCGGGTTCTCTAGTAATAACTTTAATACTATTTCACAACATGGTTTTAATACTTCAAATTATCATAGATTTTATTTTCGATAAAATTTGGGTTTTGCTTTAAGGAATTCTTGTTTATTGTCATTGCAAAAGCTAAGCGAGCTCTAAACTGAGTCCTGTAAATTCGAAAGGCATACCAGAAAGAATTAAAGGGGCCATGTAAATTGTAGTTCCGAAGTAATGGCTGATACAAAATTCAACGCCCGTGTTATGTGCTACAACCCCTTTTACAAACTCATTTATATAAACATACCTTACTATAAGCACCTATGTACCATAGATATGTCTGCATACCAAATTTCAAGTTTATGTGACTTTTCAGAAGTTATGGCTGATTAAAAATTCCACGCCTATGAGATGATCCACGCCCCTTTTACATACTCATTTATATCTAGAAGCACATACCATAGATATGTCTGCATATCAAATTTCACGTTTATGTGACTTATCGTTCCGAAGTTATGGCTGATTAAAAATTCCACGCCTATGAGATGATCCACGCCCCTTTTACATACTCATTTATATCTAGAAGCACATACCATAGATATGTCTGCATATCAAATTTCACGTTTATGTGACTTATCGTTCCGAAGTTATGGCTGATTAAAAATTCCACGCCTATGAGATGTGCCACGCTCCCTTTTACAAACTCATTTATGTATACCTTACTATAAGTACCTATGTATGTACCATAAATATGTCTGCATACCAAATTTCACGCTTATGTGACTTATGGTTCCGAAGTTATGGCTGATTAAAAATTCCACGCCTATGAGATGTGCCACGCTCCCTTTTACAAACTCATTTATGTATACCTTACTATAAGTACCTATGTATGTACCATAAATATGTCTGCATACCAAATTTCACGCTTATGTGACTTATGGTTCCGAAGTTATAGCTGATAAAAAATTCCACGCCTTTGGGATGTGCCATGCCCCCTTTTACAGACTCATTTATATATCTACCTTACTTAAAGCACCTACCATAGATACATATGTCTGCATACCAAATTTAAAGTTCATGTAACTTACGGTTCCGAAGTTATAGCTGATTAAATATTTCACGCCTACGGGAGGTGCTACGCCCCCTTTTCCAATTCCACCCATTTTATCGCATGAGTATGGAATTAATTTCATTTATCTCGACACCAAGTTTCAGTACTCTACCACAAATATTTTAAGAGATATACAACATGAAAGTTTTAGTTAGTATGGGAGGTGCCAAGCCCTATAACTTTCCCGAAGTAAAAACATATAAGTGTGCAAAGTTTGGTGCGATTCCGTGTCGCGGTTCAAAAGTTATACGGTAATAAACTTTCACATTTATATATATAGATAGAATATTAACTATTGTTTGTGATGACGGTAGTCTATGCATAGTATAAAGGAAAGTCGAGATTCTTTGTACGCGGTAATCTTGAAAACTACTGAACGGATTTTAACAAGATTTTCTCTAATATACTCTGTACGATAAAAGAGTGACCTTTTTTATTTACAATTTTAATAGGGTTGCCACCTGTCTAAAAAACTATAAGATCCGCACCGTTCGTTGGATTTCAAAAACTGAGGTGTCAAATTAAAGCGATTGGTCTCCAGAAAATCACTAATGTCTTATTTTTTGAATAGGGTTGCCACCTGTTTAGAAAATTACTATATTCAATCCTAATAAGCGTAGGCGGCAGTTCTGTACCGTCACTGTCAAATAAAAAGACTTAGCCTCTGGATGTGTAATAATCACCCCTATTGCGAATGTCGACTGGCAGTAGATAAACGACTATTAAGCAATTATCGATAATCGATGCTATTGTGAGTGTCGCTTAGTCGCTCAATTAGCGACTGTGAATACTTTTTAATCGCTCATCCTTCTATTGCTGTTTTTTAGTCGTTGGAGTTTGCGTTTATAAAATTAACATAAGAAAGGGGTACTATAATGGATAAAAAGTAAGTCAATTGATCTGTAAGTTGTAAAAAATTGTGAAATATACATGTGTATGTATGTGTCTGAATTACAGATCAAAAATTGTAAGCAACAAAAGGCAACTTGCGCGGTTAGTCGAGCTGATGCAGGAGAATGAGGACATAGGCAAAGGAATTTTCGGAAAGAGTAGGGGAGGAAGCTCCTCTTCTATTGTGAAAGATATACAATATTTCTTGTGCATATAACTCCGGCTACGCCATCCACAGTGTTTTTGCGCAGAACCAACATCAAAATTTACAATAAACTGCATAATTTATTAACTAACTGGTGCTCGGGAATTTGAAATCTTTATTTTAAATTAAAGTTTAATTCTTTTACTACACTTGTATGTTAAAGTTTTTAAACTTAAACGTCATTGTACAAATAACTAAACCGTACCGTATTTCTTAATACTTCTATTCAAAACCTAAACTTCTATTCATAAAATTCACATATGTACATACACTTCATCTTCCAACTCCAACATCCACTTAACATATAAACTAAAGGCTATTATAATCGCATACGCCAAAAAATGTTACCCTTTCATAGAGCGAAAATGAGGAAAAACATTGCACATGTAATTCTTTTACTGGAGTATATAATATGATATCTCTTAATTAAGGACTTTTAAAATACTTTTCATTTTATACCAATATTATGACGTTTTATTTAATTTATAAATAATTTCGAATAGATGGCAAATGCGAATATCCGGATAGTGCATCGTGTCCGGATAATAAGATAGAAGGGATATTAACCGGAGTCAGGATTTCGTCCGTATTATTCTCGGAGATAGCCTTAAAATACATAACAATTTCTGAATACAAAATTTCATCAAAATCGTTACAGCCGTTTCCGAGAAACCTATGGATATACACATACAAAAATTGCTCGTTTAAAGTAGTAAGACAAGACAAAATAAAATACACTTAATTTGAATAAAATAACGTTTGTTTCCGACCAATTTTTTTTATGTGGAGAAACACAAAACCTTTCAATATATAGCATTTTCAGTTTAAATGAAACTTTTTTCAAATTAAATGAAACCATTTTCAAACAAAGCGAAACCTTTTTTTAAATTAAATGTAACCTTTTTCAAATTAAGCGAAACCTTTTTCAAATTAAATGAAACTTCCTTTTTTCGTTTACTGTGAATTCGCTGTTACGCGTTGCTTTTCTTTACGGTCAAGGCATATTGAACTAGTTATAGCAGTAAAAAATCTGCATTGATTTTTTCCAATTTACATATGTATGTATATATTTGGGCTTTAAACTGCGAAAAATTGTATATTTTTTCATATTCATATTCACCAATAATTTGTTTCTCATTCTACTATGAATTTGACCTGTTTCCAAGTATTTATTCAGGAGCTATTAAATAAAATTGAATGTATATACTACATATCGCCCTTTTAATAATATAGAGATGTAATTCAAAATCTACGTTTTTGGAGACTATCATTCAATTAATAAGCTTGATAAGGGGAATATGTTCAGCCTAACAGATGATTAAACTTCCAAAAAATGGCGAAGATATGTGTCTTTCAACATTCAAAAAAAACCGAAAGTGAACGAAAGACTTAAGACACGAACTTTTCTTCGATAGAAAATTAAAAATTGTTCCATAAATGAATACTTCACCCTAATGATAAGTGATATGGCAATTTAAATGACCAGATTTCCTCTGGCTTAGAAATAACAATCGTGGTTCTCACTGAAACGATTTTTCATCCCAACACGCAGACTCTCCTCTCATTCTTATCGTTAAGTTTTTAAAACTTTTGTTTTCAAGCAGAACGTTCCCCAGACTTTTGTTCTTATTTGATCCTCTTTGAAAACTTTCTCTATACTTTCGTTCTAATTGGAAACGTTCCTGAAAATTTCGTTCACATACTGTTCTTCTTGACAACGTTTCAGAGAGTTTTGTTCGCATTTTGTTCTTTACGGAAACGTTCCCAAACCTTTTGGTCTAATTTCATTCCCGTTCAAACTGCTCTCATTACTTTTGCTCTCGTTTAGTTCTTTTGTGGGAACGTTCTTGACCAAAACTGGAACGCGCCTCGGTACTTGAAAAATAGTAATCGCACACCAATTCCGCTGAAATCAAGTGAAAAATTCATTTAATTTGATTTTGAAGAAATTTTATATGCCACCTTAATCGGCATCAAAATATATTATATATATATCGCACGTTTGATAATATACAGAACTATTTCAAAATTTCAATCTTGTGGGAAAATGCAAGCAAAGTTTAAACAATTGATATCGTTGGCACACCAAAAGACAGATGGAAAGACACATATCTTCGCCATTTTTTGGAAGTTTAATCATCTGTTAGGCTGAACATATTCCCCTTATCAAGCTTATTAATTGAATGATAGTCTCCAAAAACGTAGATTTTGAATTACATCTCTATATTATTAAAAGGGCGATATGTAGTATATACATTCAATTTTATTTAATAGCTCCTGAATAAATACTTGGAAACAGGTCAAATTCATAGTAGAATGAGAAACAAATTGTTGGTGAATATGAATATGAAAAAATATACAATTTTTCGCAGTTTAAAGCCCAAATATATACATACATATGTAAATTGGAAAAAATCAATCCAGATTTTTTACTGCTATAACTAGTTCAATATGCCTTGACCGTAAAGAAAAGCAACGCGTAACAGCGAATTCACAGTAAACGAAAAAAGGAAGTTTCATTTAATTTGAAAAAGGTTTCGCTTAATTTGAAAAAGGTTACATTTAATTTAAAAAAAGGTTTCGCTTTGTTTGAAAATGGTTTCATTTAATTTGAAAAAAGTTTCATTTAAACTGAAAATGCTATATATTGAAAGGTTTTGTGTTTCTCCACATAAAAAAAATTGGTCGGAAACAAACGTTATTTTATTCAAATTAAGTGTATTTTATTTTGTCTTGTCTTACTACTTTAAACGAGCAATTTTTGTGTGTGTATATCCATAGGTTTCTCGGAAACGGCTGTAACGATTTTGATGAAATTTTGTATTCAGAAACTGTTATGTATTTTAAGGCTATCTCCGAGAATATTCATATTTGGTTGCCACTCGGGCTGGAACTATCCGTATATTTGGATGTCCGTTCGGATATTCGGTTATACGGACGAAATCCTGACTCCGGTTAATATCCCTTCTATCTTATTATCCGGACACGATGCACTATCCGGATATTCGCATTTGCCATCTATTCGAAATTATTTATAAATTAAATAAAACGTCATAATATTGGTATAAAATGAAAAGTATTTTAAAAGTCCTTAATTAAGAGATATCATATTATATACTCCAGTAAAAGAATTACATGTGCAATGTTTTTCCTCATTTTCGCTCTATGAAAGGGTAACATTTTTTGGCGTATGCGATTATAATAGCCTTTAGTTTATATGTTAAGTGGATGTTGGAGTTGGAAGATGAAGTGTATGTACATATGTGAATTTTATGAATAGAAGTTTAGGTTTTGAATAGAAGAATTAAGAAATACGGTACGGTTTAGTTATTTGTACAATGACGTTTAAGTTTAAAAACTTTAACATACAAATGTAGTAAAAGAATTAAACTTTAATTTAAAATAAAGATTTTCCCGAGCACCAGTTAGTTAATAAATTATGCAGTTTTTTGTAAATTTTGATGTGGATGGCGTAGCCGGAGTTATATGCACAAGAAATATTGTATATCTTTCACAATAGAAGCGGAGCTTCCTCCCCTACTCTTTCCGAAAATTCCTTTGCCTATGTCCTCATTCTCCTGCATCAGCTCGACCAACCGCGCAAGTTGCCTTTTGTTGCTTACAATTTTTGATCTGTAATTCAGACACATACATACACATGTATATTTCACAATTTTTTACAACTTACAGATCAATTGACTTACTTTTTATCCATTATAGTACCCCTTTCTTATGTTAATTTTATAAACGCAAACTCCAACGACTAAAAAACAGCAATAGAAGGATGAGCGATTAAAAAGTATTCACAGTCGCTAATTGAGCGACTAAGCGACACTCACAATAGCATCGGTTATCGATAATTTCTTAATAGTCGTTTATCTACTGCCAGTCGACATTCGCAATAGGGGTGATTATTACACATCCAGAGGCTAAGTCTTTTTATTTGACAGTGACGGTACAGAACTGCCGCCTACGCTTATTAGGATTGAATATAGTAATTTTCGGCCGCTGTGGTGTAGTGGTAAGTGTCGGCCGCTGTGGTGTAGTGGTAAGCAGTGCGCGCTTCCACTCATCAGCACCTGGGTTCAAGCCCTGGTCAAAGCAACATCGCAAAAAAAAATATAGAAAAAGGTTTTTTCTTAACAGCGGTCGTCCCTCGGCAGGCAATGGCAAACCTCCGAGTGTATTTCTGCCATGGAAAACAGCTTCTCATAAAAATACAATCGCCGTTCGGAGTCGGCGTAAAACTGTAGGTCCCTCCGCTCTGTGTGACAACATCAAGGCGCACGCCACAAGTCGGAGGAGAAGCTCGGCCAAACACTAACATATGTGTAAGCGCCAATCTATTATTATTATATTATAGTAATTTTCTTAACAGGTGGCAACCCTATTCAAAAAATAAGACATTAGTGATTTTCTGGAGACCAATCGCTTTCATTTGACACCTCCTTCCCTTACCTTAAGGGTTGTCCCATACTAATTTTGTTTAGATCCGATCATTGGATCATGAAGAAATTAACACTACTCTTAAATTTGTATATAAGAATTGAAGTCGGGTTTGTTTTTTGCGGTTACAAGAAATGATAAAAATTGCCGAATAGGCCTAAAAATATAACATTTAAAAAGCATCCAGTTTTAAAACTTAAACATATTCACACTCTCCTTTGTTTAAATTTATTTATTTCTTTAATTTGGATAATTTATTATAAAATATGATTGTTAGATAATAGCTAAAAAGATATCATCCAAATGACCACAACATTTCTTGCACAAATACCTATAGATATAATTTTTTTTTAATAACAAAGTTATTTTTTTTATAAAAAAAAGTCAAAAGTCGAAAACTTAAAAAAATTTATCTAAAAAAATTGTGAACTGATCTTTGACTCCTTGTAACAACTGTAATATGAGTTTGCACAAAAAAGTTATATAACGCTTAAATAAGAGCAAAAGCCGGACCAGGTCTATATTTTTAGTTTTTTAGTTGTTTGCATACTTTTTTACCAAAGGTCCAATTTCGAACTTCGAGGCCCCATATATCTCGTTTTCGGAGGATAACTTCGAAAAACTGAGAAATCACTTTTTTAATTATGACTCAATCTCTTAAAAAGTCGGTTTTGTCCAATACCTACACAAACGTCAACGAAAGTACTGTATATTGGTAAATATTCAATTTAATTACGCGCATATTAAAATGACCGCTTTCTGAAAAAGCATCCGTGAAGTCAATAATCAATATAAAAACCAAAAAAAAAAAAAATTTAATTTGCATGTTGCCTGCAGTGGAATACGAACCCTGACATTGCTGGATATCAACAAATCGTGGCAAGCATCTTTGCGCACTCAGCAACTGCCACAGCACGCGATTGGTGCAGATAAACACCCTGAAGGATATATTGGTCCAATTGCTCGAAAAATATATTCGTAGGTATAGTAGTATTGTATCTATGTAGACCAAAGATAGTCGAAAAATTTAGAGCAATGTAATGTAAAACAGGTGAATTGTACTAAAAGTGGTCCGAATGTAATGCATAAGGTATGAGTTTTGTTTTAAAATTGGTTACAATGTCACGCAGTAGCGGACAATGGGTATGATTAACGATTTACTGATATGTAGGCACTTAGTTAGTCAACGAATTTTCAGGTTCGGCGTTGGCATCTATAGACAGTATCCGCATATAACACCTGAGAACCCCGGCTCGAATCGCAGCTGGCGCAAGTTTTATTTTTGTTTTTTTTTCACCCAAAATTGGTTACCATGTAATGCAGAAGCGGACAATTTGTCCGAGCTTAGGACATTCAATGTTAAATGTAAATAGAATTTTACATGTTCTTGGACCAAACTTTGGACTACTTACAATCACTTGCAGTCTAGTTTGTGGTGTGCTCTAAGTCTATTCCGAGATCCTACAGGGCATGTTCTATGTATGTATGTATGTGTGTGTTGTCGCCCCTCTGCATGCTGGGGATGCGTATGTACACTTACTTATACATATTCAGAATTGAACAGTGAAATACGTGCGTAATAAATTTTTGTAAAAAAATATTATTTTTAAATACGAACATTCAAATATAAAGTATACATTTTTACTATGCATTATTTCCCTCAGTGTAGTACAGTGTAATAATCAAGGTCGAAAAGTTTGAGCTTTTGCTTAGAATTGCTAATTTTCCTTATTCAGGGCTTCCAAGCTTAATTTTAACGATCATGCTTATTTTACTTATTTCAATGTATAAAGCTAAGTAAGGACTGTTTAAGTAAACGATCAAGAAATAAATTGCTATTATTTCGTGCGTGTGAATAATAGTGTCCAAGAAGTTTTGACTTCTGATATTTTACAGCCTGTTGTCTCACTTTTTCCTTACGAAATAATGGAACGGGCCAAGGGTGCCTTGTAGTACTCTTCACAAACAAACCTTAGCAAACCATAGTAGAAAGCGTATCAAATTTCTTAAGAACCTCGTACTGCTTTAGAAAATTTGGCCCAGTAAATTTTTCTTGCCCCTTTATTGGTCTTTGTTTGTTCATCGAACTAAAGAAATGTTTACAAATAATAACATAAAAACAGATTTGCTTTTTATTAACCCTTTACTTCAATTGCATTGCTGCTTGGATACAAAAATTTAAAACTAATGGTTCGTCTCTACGGGAACTCATTGGTGTTATTGAAGAGATTAAAAATAATTTATTACAAATCGAGAATAACGAATATTAAAAAATATTAAAACGACCAGCTTGAGAATTCAAGCAACACTTGTATGTCCATTGTAATTTTTCAATCCTTGAAAAAAAACTGAATAAAAAAAGACATCAAACTGTACTTCATTTTTTGTTGTTTTGCGAGCATATTTGCAAGCATATTTCCCAATGTTTTAGGGCATATGTAAGCGCTTGAAATGGATTTTTTCTTTCTTATTTTCCTCGGCCCTGGTAATAATAAAAAAAAAAAACCTACTAACGACCTAATCGAAATTTGTTGTATGTAATATTTTGGTCAATAAATATTTAACCAATTTTTAGTCACAGAACTAACCGAAAAAATAGAAAAAATGCAAAACAACGATCCAAATCTATTCTAAAGGCTATGTCAAACTCCGTGGCATTTGTCGTCAAATAAGTGGAAACACATTGTCAAATGGGATTAAAAAGGGATTTATCGACTGATTTGGATCCGGATAGGTCTTTAGTCGTGTACGTGCGCTGCTAAATCGGCTATATGTCTGTTTTTGGCCTATAATATCATCGGTCAAGGTATGGATAAAGGAAATAAAGTTGTGTCAAAATATGTCGCCAAATTTTGGCGTTAAAATATGACATAGTGAAAACCAGTCTGAAGTGCACTGAGAAGCATATGTCGACACTTGAGTGGAGCATCGACCTATCTCGGGAGCGAGTTCGAAAACGCTCTATCTCAGAAAACTTTCCAAGAACGACCTACCTCAGAATTTGACTGAAACACCCTATCTCAGAATTTAGTTGAAGAACGCCTATCGCATTCCACAAGTAAGTTTTAGAGTTTACTTGATATACGCTGACAGTTTGAACTTTGCTCGAGTTTTTCTACAAGTAGCTTGTGGAACAAACGTATTATTAGAAAGATCGAGCTGATGGAGATCTTACTGTCGTACAAACCACCGCATTCATTTCATACTATAATATTATTCTGAGAATAAAATGAGTTTGATTAGCTTTTGAAACTACTAAAAGAAAAATTATCAAGATTTTACAAATATTATTTCTGTACCAGCCATTAATGATGGTAGAAAACGAGAGTAGTCGATATAAGATTTAAAAGGAAAGCCTTTTTGATATGTGTTTACAAATAATACTATGTCTCCATTACGATATACAATGAAGATTTAGGGCTCTGACGAGATTTAACACTAAATCGTTTGAGTTTTACCATACAAAATTAAATCTCGAATTGGAGCAGATTTAGGTTAAATCTTCCTTATATCTCTAATAATATTGCTAAAATGATTCACTTTGTTTTGTGTGGCAACCTCAAATTTACATATCATAAGTCAAATAACATTTTTATTTTCAGTATGCAGTTGAGAACATTGAAATCAAGACGATTAAGAAATCAAATCGCGTATTTACTAAAAGACTGCCCTAACTCATAGCGGAATAAAAAGGTTGGAGTAGTAAGGCAGATTTTTTCTGCTAATTTTCTGACATTCGGCTGCCTAATATTTTACAAACCTTTGACGTTTTATGTGTTGGAATTTCTGTGCGAAAATTCGGGAAATCTGTGAAATATCACTTATGGGTCGATTACGGATGGCCACCGAACTTCAGTTGCGTTGACAGTGGCTCAAATTGTATTACATACGGCAACTGGCAATTGAAAGCCGGTAACTGAGTTGCTATATTGGCAACTGTATTTTTGTGGTTGCCGCTGAAATTTTGGTGGTGGAAAATTGTTAATTTTTTCAACTGTTTCTACGGCTTCCAGATAGCGATGGCGGGCGACCAACTGTGGCCCGCGTTGCTACGACTGTCGGGTCTACGTAACCGGAACGACCCAGATTTATATCTGGTCAAGGACTGTCACTCCTGCAACATTCCCCAAAAACTCCTTAAGGGATTGGTATTCTGTTACAACAACAACCAACTGTGGCACCGGGCCGGCAAATATGGGGGCGCCCCCAATAATGAATACGGCCCTAACTTGTGTTGACAGGGGGAGCAGCGCTCCTATATTGCGGCGATTATTACAATCGGCTGACGGGGAGCGCGATGGTGGCTTCGGCACCAGCGGCCCTAGCTTGTGGTGACGGAGGGAGCAGCGCTCCTGTATCGTGGTGGTTACAGCAAGCGGCTGACGGGGAGCGCGATGATGGCTTCGGCCCAGGGCGGCAATGGCGATGACGGCCCTAATAACGACGACGGCGACGGAGGCCCTAGCGCGTGGGTACGGAGGGAGCAGCGCTCCTGTATCGCGGTGATAACTGCAAGCGGCTGGAAGGGATCGCGGTGATCACTTTTTGCCCAGGGCGGCCTAAAAGGTTACAACTGACGGTGACGGTGGCGGCGGCCAGCGAATGACGGTGACTCGTAGCGGTCTGTAATGAGGAGACTACGGAGACCGATCAGTGGGTCCTAAGCACACACCTGTGTCGCCCCTCCTAGTTGCATACTAACGATCAGAGTTGGAAAATATTCATTACATTTCTACTTAAATACCACCTAAATACAATTACCCAGTAATTAAAAATTATATTTACCAAGTACAAATACTTTTTATTTGTAATTGGTAATGAGTACACATTACACGGTGACTTGTAGCGGCCTGTAATGAGGAGACTACGGAGACCGATCAGTGAGCCCTAAGCACACACCTGTGTCGCCCCTCGTAGTTGCATACTAACGATCAGAGTTGGAAAATATTCATTACATTTGTACTTAAATACCACCTAAATACAATTACCCAGTAATTAAAAATAATAATTACCAAGTCCAAATACTTTTTATTTGTAATTGGTAATGAATACACATTTTTTAATTCTCTTGCAATTACTTTCAATTACTTTCAATTACTTCAAATATTGAGCACTGAATTTTGTAAAGAAACAAACTTGTTTGTTTTATGATGATATGATATGCTTAAAGTAGCAAAATACATACATATCTAACATACATGGACATATGAAAGAACAACGTAATTCCGTCTTTCACAGCTACATATGTTTGTCGACAAAACATTCCTTTCCGTCAGAGAAACACATTTTATTTAAAAGAAATCATTCAATTGTTGAGGAAAGAAACATCTTAAATGTCGATGAAATAATATACTTATGTACATATTTCTCCCGAACTACAGCATTTTTCTCTTTGGGGGTAAAATATGATTTTATGTTTGGCCGTCAAAGATAGACTTACGGTCACAATATAACCAGTAAACAACCTTGGGTGAATTTGGCGACTGCCTTCCTCGGGGATGAATATGCCAGAGATGAAATTATTGGTACACACGCTTTCTAAGCACGCAGGGTTGCTTTTGAGAAACAAAAAATAATTAACTCCAAATAGTTTCAAAAAGTATAATGTAAAACGAAGTTTATTGAATAATTCCACATAAAATGGTATACATAAATGACTCATTCTTTAAACGATAGAAAAGTACTCCGGATTGCAAATTTTTGCCAACTATGAGGTAAATGAAAATTTTCAACCCGCTGGTGAAAAGTTTTACAGCAAGAATTACACCATGGAACTTTTCTACTAATTGACATGAAATTGGTATATCAAAACTCGGAGCGCCGCCACTGAGGGCCTTTGCCAACTGATAAAAAAGAGAAACGAAATGAAAGATCAAAAAAAAGTTTGATATTTCTCGTTATGAATACGAACGCCATAATGTTTACCTAGCTCGTGGAACCACCCAAAATTTTGACAGCTTGTAAATATGTATACACTTAAAGTTGTTGGTGGTAATAAAGACTCAAAATCAAAATGGAGTCTGGAAAAGAACAAAAATCGTACGTTAGTTATCAGTTATAAAATAAATAAAATTTATTTGCGAATATTTGTTAATTCTATTTATTGAAAGGCAACCACGCGGAAAAGCTTTTGTTAATTATATTGATAACAGAACCTGGCAGCCCGCACGTTGCCTAAATTCTCAAGTAACATCAAATCCACAAATGAATACATTGCTTGTATTACCATCAAAATCGCCATCTATAAACTTTAACAAAATACAAAAATAGAGCTTTCGCACGAGCGTTTGTTTGGTTTTTCAACACCATTTATAATTTTCTTTTAATAAAATCACGATTTATCAAATGTTTAAATTTATTTATCTAGTAATAATGCAGCACACAACCCTGAAATCTAAGAAAAAGTCTGAGGAAGGCCATTAAATAGCAGCACACAACCCCGTGCCTTCCTCAAGGGTGAATATGGCTACAACAACAACGATTACTACAACAACAACCCAAAAAGGTTGGCTACTGTCTATACTGTGCTTAAGCCCTGTATGCAGCTCTCAAGAAAACGGTCAAGAAAAAATTGCCATTATTTCGCGTGTGTCCAAGGAATTTTGACATTTTTGATACCTACCTCACAGCCTGTTGCCTCACTCTTTCCTCAAGAAATAATGGAACGGGCATATATTTCTGTTGCAAACCTGGGTTGCCTTGTGCTCTTTTTTCACAAAAAACTTTAGAAAACCGTAGTAGAAAGCGTAGTAAATTTCTTAAGAACTGCGTACTGCGTTAAGGAAATTTGACTCAAGAAAATTTCTTAGCCATTTCTTGTACGTCATTTTATATGGAGTTTTTGCTTTTCTTGAGAGCTGCATACAGGCCTTTACGGTGTTCTTTCAAATGACCACAGATATGTATGTACATATGTATGTATGTACATTTATATGTATGCATGTATGCAGGGGCGCACCCAGGAATATATTTTGGGAGGGGTTTATACTTCTGAAAATTCGCTTCAGATAAAATGATCATTAAAGTACATTTATGCAAGTTTTATGTACAGTGTGTAATAAATAAATAAACTTTTTGAAGTTTCATAAATTGCATTTATTTACATAAAATTAGCAAAAAACTCAAACATTTGTAACCGACTTTGAAAAAGGGGTAGGTTTTCAATTCGTCGGAATAGTATGCTAACGCATAACTTTGGACCACGTGAACCGATTTCAATAATTCTTTTTTTTTTTCGGAAAGATGGTACCTCAAGGGTCTTCCCGTAATTTGAAATTACTTGTTTAATATAAAGTTCTATAAACACAAGATGCGCTCAACTTGCAAAAGTAATAAAAAAATTAAAAAAAAAAAGAGTTTTAATGTTCATTTTCCTCGATATCTGGTTTCTGGTTTTCGAATGAGATGGTGATTTTTTACGATTGCCTAATTTTTTTAATATTTCGAATACCGAGAAAATTAAATGAACTTGAATTTTTGTTATGTAGGCAATTTTGGTGGAACGAATTCGAAGTGGGCAAATTAAATCTTCGAATCCTTGTTAAGGACATATCAGTTGTAAACTCTTTGAGGCTCTGTAAGTGAGTATGCATTGCATATTTTTAGGTTTCATTCGCAGTTAAACTTTTAAGAGCTCTAAAAAAAAAAACGAAAAATTCATATAAAATGGCGCACAAGAAATGGAATAGGAATTTTCTTCTATCAAAATTTCTTAAATCAATTTGCATCCCTCAAGAAAAAAATGCTCGTATATTTATTTCTTCAAGAAAATTTACAGCAAAAGCAAAGTGCTTTATAATATTTCTTGTGATTTTTCTTGAGAGCTGGCTTTGGGATACAGTTTGTATATCAGGTTATTAGCTTTAGGGGGGGCGCTAATGCATGTATGTACTAGAGGGCTGCATGACTGCATTCAAAACGGCTTATGAATTGTTCATATACAAAACGAATGAATGATTTTGGCTTAAAATTTGTTTGAATTTGAGTGAATAGCTGTTCTTATATTTGTGTCGAAATTACAATATTCAAACAAAGTGAAAATAAATTGAATTGAAATAAATTACAATTTTTTGTATAAATATCCAAAAATATTTTTTCCGTAATAATCATTATTGCTTTCACACTAAAGGGCTGCAAGAGTTAACTCATGAATTCTTCCCATAACTCGAGTCTAGTGCCGCTGATGAGTTGAAACTAGTTGAATGCAGATACTAAGAAAATATGTGAGTTCGTGCCATTCACTTACCCGCTAGTGAATTCATCACATAAACAAACGAAACTCACACTCACACCACCAACCACTGCTTAACGACGCTAGACTCGAGTTATGGGATGAATTCATGAGTTAACTCTTGCAGCCCTTTAGTGTGAAAGCAATAATGATTATTACGGAACTAATTTTTTGAGAGCGAATATGTTTTACTATGAATATGCATGTTTGTACATACATATGTACTTACATATGTACCTACTTCTTCTGAATCCTCAATTTGTCCCATTCTTCTTTTTCTTGATAATTATCTGCTTGCAAATTAAATAAACAATGTTGTTTTATCACTGATAGCTGATCGACCGGGGCAGCAGCAAAATTAAAAATAAATCTATTGCCAGACGAACTTCGTCGTGGCTTTGGTTGTGTGCAATCTCATATACTGCAGTGTGTTTTAATTTTGCCAGCGAACTTTCTGCCTACGAAGTTCGCTCAGCGATTTGATTCTGTTTATACTTTTATTCTTGATTCATGTGTTTGCATATCCTCCGTGATGTATCATTGCAAATGAACCCTCCACTGTCATCATCAGCTCCAGTTGAGAGGATGTTTTCGATAGCTAATATCGTTAACAACGCAAGAAGACAACGGCTAACCGATTTTTCATTTGAAAACCTAGTTTTAATGAACGCAAACTCTTCATTTCAGTGATTAATCTATGTTTTTTGTTTATCCTGCCTTGCTAGGTAGTTTTTGCGTGAGTTTTTGAATTCGTTTTGATAATTTTTCAACAGAAGTGGTATAATTATGTGACTGTGTTAAGTTTTTTCAAAAAAAAAATTTAATATTTTGTAGTTTAAGTTTATTTATGAACATATGTATAAAGGTGAAAGAATTTTTGTTTGAGTTTGTTGATTATCGTACTATTTACAAAATATTTGTAGTGATTATTTAAAAATTAATTTCAATTAAAAATAATGCATACAATTAAAAGTAATTGCAAAAGAATTAAAAAAATGGGCATTCATTACCAATTACGAATAAAATGTAATTATACTTGGTATTTAGTTTTTAAATTACCGGGTAATTAGTTTTACTGGTACTTGTACTTGAATTTTCCAACACTGCTAACGATGTAGGCAGGGTTGCCGCTTTGGTAAATTATTACAAAAATTGGTAGAGAAAATTTGGGTTGGTAAATTTTTTTTTTCATTTTGGTAGATTTTTGTCAAAGTATTTTGTTTGAAAAACGAATAAAATTTTAGTCCCCGCTTGATTTTTAGCAGGTGTCTTTATATTAGAATTCTCTTTCCAAGGTGTAGTTTACTTTATTGCATTAATTTTCGAACGTTTTAATGCACACTTTTTATATACATAAATACATACTAGAGAGCTGCACGATTACATAAAAAGGTAACATGTTAATAATCGGCGATGCCGATGCGGCGAGTACTCGCTACTTAACTGTAAATTTAGCATCGCAGAACCGCCGCATCGTCATGATAGTAACATGTTACTAACATGTTAGTAACATTCCGTTTTTTATGGAATCGTTGAGAGAGTGAGCAGAAAGAGTGCAAACATTGCATGTACGTACATATACAAAGCGAGAGCGTGCGGCAGCTGTGCTGGTCACTGTTCGGACTACTAAAATACGATTTAGGAGTAAATCACTCTTAAAATCGGGAAAAACTAAATAAAATCGTCAAGAACTCTCTCTTGAAACCTTAGCTTAGTTGCATGAAATAGGAGATCATTTTAAGAATAATTTGTTACGTACTACATTTGCCAGTATGTAGTTAGAAGAAGAGCAAAATTAAAATTAAAAAGTAAAATTAAATATAAAAATCAAATAAAATTAAAAAAATAAATAAAATAAAATAAAAAATAATAATTTTTTGGCAACCGCTCCAACTGACGATCTAACCTGGCACCTACACGATCGAATCTGGTACCTGGCACCTACACTCATCGAAAATTCCCCTGATCGGAGTTTATTCCCAAAAATTTCGAGCGTTTGTTCGGCTGCTTATGCGCATTTTAAAGAGGAAAATGTATGAGTTAATGCAAATAAAGGCTGTTTATGCAGATAAGCGAGCCCGTTTATAACCCGTATTAATCAACCATGATCGGAGTAAAACCGGATTGCTGAGTCTACTTCAATTTTCTTTCAAAAATAAGGTTCACCTTTGCAGTATCTAAACCAAAAAAAAAAAAACACGAAGTCGTTTTGTCTCCCGTTTTAAAACTAACAGAAGCATACGTTAGGTTATTAAAAAAGCTAATTTTTCGTATTACCTACTTGTATATATATACATCTATGTAAATATGTGTATGTAAACGAATAATGTATAAAAAATTTTCGGAATTTTATATTCTACTACGATTTACTCTGAATTACTCCGATTTAGGCACGCCGGAATTCTGACTGCTGAGCGGTACTTTCAACGCACACAGTCTGACTCATTGAATTGTTTTAATGGGTTAGTATGCCGACCACCGATGCAAAGTATCCCAACCGACACAAAAGCTAAAGTTCGATTTGGCGAAGAATTTGTGAAAATAAAGGTTCCTCAAATAGTTCGCTGGCTCCATAGTTTTTCATAAAAGGCCTTTCAGAACGACTTAGTTTAGCAAAATGTGTATCTTCTTCCTTATTTATATGGGAAGACCAAAATAGCAATGGGACAGGGAAAAACATACGTTTGAAAAAATACACAAAGTGATCCGCTAACGAGACGTTTACAAACCTTTGAGAACGGTACTTTGCCTGTCACAAACAGAGCAACGCGTTGTGGAAAAAAGTTCTGAAATGGTTCGGTTAGCGATTACCGTTTTCATTTGTTTCATCCGCACAGCGTCCGCAAAACATCTGCTTACGATATTTTGCGGATATTTGGTCGGCTGGGATAGAATGGCAAAACGACATGCTCAGTTGATTGTTTTTTATTCGTAATCTTGGCACACGCTTGCCACATTTTTTGTATGAACTTTACCAAAAATACACAAACCCAAAAGCAGCGTGTTTTTAATACACTTTGCCTTTAGATTTTTATTTGCAGGCGTTTGCCACAAACCAAACACAAAAGGTATGACCCTGAATGAGAACTACAATTTGAGTTAATAAATGATGGTAATATATATGTACATGAGTTAAAATTGCTTTAGGATTTTTATAAAAGGAACACAAATGACACGCTTTATTTCAGAATAATTTGATTCTAGCTAAATATATAAATATGTAAGAAATTTTAATGCTGGTTATACCCAAAAATAATGGATAATATGTATGAGGTAATCTATTTTGTAGAATTATATACCTATTTATGTGAAAGCACATTTTTATGATAATAATAGAACCTATACATTGAAAGATTTTATACCAATAAAATGGTACCCAAGTATTAAACAAATGAATTATACCAGTCAAAATTTTTTACATTTTTACAAGCATAAAATTTTTTATAGGTAAAATTTCCCCTAAACTAATAGTTATTGGTTACTAAAAAGTTCTAACATCCATTGCTATACGTATAAGCAAAAGAGGCCAAAAAAGCTATGCACGAAAAATATCCACTATTACTACATTTATAAAATGTGGCAACCATGAGCGTGACGCACTAATACCACGACAAAATGGCACGGCACACGAATGCCCAGCATCAGTGTTACCAGTTGACATATTTTGTAGGTATTATTTTCGACGTTTAGCTATAGAAATTGGGTTTAGCTATTAGCTATTTTCTTAGTTTTTTTTAAATCGAGTTAGCTATTTTAGATAAATTTTTTTTTTTATAAATTCCCCACTTTACACAGAGTTTTATCATTTTGATGAATATCAAACGGTACAAAAAATATTGGTATAAATGGTAGCAATCAAAATGTGTACTTACGAAACTATAGTAAAACTTCGTTTGTAGATTTTCTCTCTTATGTCAGGTTGTTTTAAAAGGACCTTGTAATTTCAAAGATATGATTGCTTCAAAAAACTATTTAAAAAATTCAGTGCAATGTAGAATAACAAATAAAAGAGGAAACTCTGTGGATTAAAACAAATAAAATTTTTTGGTTTACAAGGACGAATGGGTATTGAAAATTAATTAATTAAATTTATTTTTCTATTTCTGTCCTACTTTATGCTATCGTTTCTGCTAAATTGAAATATGTTTAATTTCTATGACTATGAATTAATTTATGCTGACGTAAATAAAAAATTCACTATGCAGGTATAGTTAATATGGTTTTGTGATTATCTGGTCACACTGGTATTGACGATGCAGACGCTGCCAATTTATTAGCAGAATTATTAAGCTGCCTTTACATGAGGCGATTTTTTGACAGGCGATAATCGCATGGAAAAATTGCCATACTGTCTACTTTGAAGCNTCACTATGCAGGTATAGTTAATATGGTTTTGTGATTATCTGGTCACACTGGTATTGACGATGCAGACGCTGCCAATTTATTAGCAGAATTATTAAGCTGCCTTTACATGAGGCGATTTTTTGACAGGCGATAATCGCATGGAAAAATTGCCATACTGTCTACTTTGAAGCAAGCGATTTTTAACCGACTTCCAAAAAAGGAGGAGGTTATCAGTTCGTCGGAATCTTTTTTTTTTTTTTTTTTTTTTTTTTTTT
>NW_016157423.1:267223-273394 GCF_001687245.7 Rhagoletis zephyria | reverse complement strand
GACATATATATATATATATTTTTTTTTATATGGGAGTTGAAGTCGGTTTTTTTTTTGCTAAAAATTACTTGTTGAATCACTATTTACACGAGCGATTTTTCCAGAGCAATGTTGAACCGCCTGGAAAATCGCCTCATGTAAAGGCAGCTTTACTCTGCAATGCTGTTACTAACCGACGATGCTTTTAGTAATCGCACGATGCGACGATGCGGCGATGCCGAGTAAAAGCTCAGTTAGTCTAGACTTAATTTACGCGACTTAACTTAACTTTATATTTTGGCCAACTTGTTATATGAGAAACTGTGTTGGCGGTTAGTTAAAATTAACTTACCGTAAGAACCTTAACAACCTGAGGTTTCAGCGGTGAGAGAATCAGACTTGCCAGACTCTCGCTTTTGTATTTCTTAAAAATAAATAGGGACAAACATTTTTTTTTGCATTTTAGGCGGCGAACTGTTAAACAGCTGAAAAAGAAAATACAAAAACAAAAAATGCTCGCTTTTGGCTTAACCCATTAAGGACAGAACGCTTAAAATTTACGTAAAATGTTGAAATTTGTAACACATACTAATTTTGAGCTCCTAAATGAAAATTGGAAAAAAAAATCCAAATGTTCACAGGGGGCGTGTAACGCGCCTGTGACGTATACATCACGTTGGTCCTCATACCGATTACTTTGTACAAACGTAAAACAAACATTTTGTTGTGGAGTATTAACGACTTTTTTATATGTATTTCACATTTCAGGTTTTGTAAGCAATTTTTATTTATTAAATAATAAAAGGAACTTCACTTAAATAAAAAAGGAACATTCATATTTCGAGATAAATAAATTAAGGAAGAGTAAAAAAAATATTAGTTAACATTTATAAAATGATAGCGTTTGAAGCATTTAGTACACAGGCCTACATTGCATTTTCCACACATCGTTATGCACACCGTATTGCAATTATGACCTTGGCATCGTCGACGTTTATTACCAGGAACTACCTCCACAAAGTGGTCGATGCCATCGTATCTTTGGTTCGTGCATTCAGATTCACTTTTCGGCCTTCGAAAACCTCCAGGTGGCTTGCTAACGCCACGACTACCATAATAGTGTCTGGATATTGCTCGACGAAAATCTATTTGGGGGATACCTGAACCGCTTTTCCGATGCATAATCCAAGCATTTTGAATTGAAACGTCTATAAGCCACGTAAATATAGACCACCACCATTTTTTTCCAATTCTGTAAGCATTTACGTTCTGATCCATTCGATCTGTACCTCCCATTGAAGCATTGTACATGGCTACCGCACATGGCCGGGGAACGTCGATTTTTCGGCGGTGTTCTCGAGAATATCGACCGACCTTGGACACAGGATTTTTTCCGTAAATCGTTGAAGCTACAGTAACAACAGAGTTGTCAGTCCATTTGGTTATGAATACTTCCGCACCGTCCAGTTTTATGCTCTCTATGTGTCCACGTTGTTTCTTTTTGAGAGCCTTTTTATCAGGCAAAGGGCAAGACCTAGGAATCATGATTTCTCGCATTGTTCCAGTGCCATGGTAGCCCCGCTCTTTCAAACCGAGCAGAACAGAAACTGAAGTGAACAAGTTATCAAAATATATGCAATATGCTAGTTGCCTTTTATCGTCATCTAGATCATCAAGCATGGAAAACAATGGCGCAGGGTTCTTTCCGTACACTTTTGGATACTCTTCTGGTATACGTGGATTAATGCCTTGGTACATCTCGAAATTTACAAGGTATCCTTGGGGCGTTTTGAGGCACCACATTTTGTGTCCAAAACGCAACGGTTTCCCCTTAATAAACTGCTTACAACCGTGTCGACCGTAATACTCCACCATAGACTCATCGTAAGATAGATCTTGTTCAGGATGAAAATGTGTGAGGCATTGCTTTTTCACTGCATCAGTAATTGGGCGGATTTTCCAAATTTTGTCGTCCCGATCTTCCAAGCTGTTATCTTTGAAGTGCATATAACGAAAAATTATCTCGAACCTATTACGTCGCATGATTTCGCTAACCATGGAGCACAGCATATCTGAATCTTCGCACCAGTAGTCTCTTTTTTTTGGTCGAGATGTGTACCCAGTGACAATCATTATACCAATAAACACCTTCATCTCATTTATGGTAATGTTGAGATTTTGACCTTCTACTTGAACTGCGTAAGCATTGAATTAATCACATAACATCTGTAGGACCTCATCATCAATAAACTTTTCAAATTGCTAATGTGGCAAAAGCCCGGAACAATCTGTGTAATTTGGCTCAGGGAAAAAAGGTTTAGATTTACCAGCGATGCTATCAACCCAAGTTAACTGTGGTGCCCGCACTTTTTGTATTTTCGCTCGAGGACCTCTTCGTTTCGAAGTATTTTGTCTCTTTCTGTTGCTACTACGTACTGAAATCTTATCAGGCGTTTTGTTAGACGTACGCGTAGTTGATTCATCCTCCAGAATTTCTGGTGGTCGTTGAATTGATGAAGATGGAGATTCTGTCAATAAATTTGTTCTGATGTTTTGAAAAGAATTTTCATCCGTGTTATTCAGTGCATCATCTACAGGTATGTCGTCGTCGTCGTCGTTGGTATTATACACTAATTCACATGGCGCTTGCAACTGCTTCTTGCTTAAATTTTCGATGGTGCCGCCGCAGTCTTCCTCACCTGAATCTTCATCGGATACCTGACCTACATCGGGTGGCTCTAGGTACACTTTATCAATATCTTCGTCATCACTTTGTAAACTCTATAGGTAATCTAGCAATTCATCCGTATTTTTGAAGTATCTAATAATATAAACAAATCAATATACTACCACGGTATTTGGACCAACGTAACGTGTACGTCACAGCAATAAAAAACCTAATCAGACACTATTAAAACACAATAACTTGTAAATTTTTATTTGCAACTATTTGTCTACACATATTTTTTAGTAATACTACATACATTTTTTTTTAGTTGCTCGCAAGTAAAAAAAATATATGTACTTACTTTTTGGCCTTTGTCCTTCTCGATATTTTTCTTGTTTTCAATTTACACACAAAACCAAACTAACACCAAAGCGTCTATTCACAAGCAAAACTTAACTGCAACTGACGCAATCTTGATCGTACCGCTTCAGAGGAGATTATGTTGGATTTTAAATTAAATTTGCATAAGCCAATTTTTTTTACGGCCAATAAAGAAGGGCTATGCTGTCGTGATGTCTACGTCACATTGGTCCTGAATGGGTTAAGTTGACGTGTTGAGTAATCATTGACAATTTCTTACGGTAAGTTAAATTAAGTTAAGTCTGGACTAACTGAGCTTTAACTTCGCTACTTTGGCATCGTGGTAATCGTCAGAAGTTTTAGTTAATAACGTTCTCTTACGATACTAACTAACGTGCAGACCACTGATACATACATATGTATATCGATAAAAGGAGAACATATCGCACTCCATTCAAAACTCCTTTTACTGAAATCTTGAGGAGCTTTTGATTGCATAAATATTTTAAATGAATCTTTAAATAAAAAGAAAAAATGGACAGGTATGTAATTTGACACTATGATAGTCCGCAAAAAAAATTAAAAAAGTCAACGCCAGTTTTTATAAATGGCAATTGTTAAATGGAAAAAACTGCAAATTACCGGCGAAGAAAATTTGTTAAATTGGTTGGTTGTACTAAATTATATGTGCTATAAAACTGCATACGAAAAATTGTTCTAAAAATTCAGAGTAAAAAGTTCGAAACTTAGACGAAAGCTTTTAGAATTTTTCTAAATGTTGTATATAGGTTGAATCCTTGATTTTTATGAGTTTGGTTAAACCGCAAACTATTTTCATATACAAACAAAAAAGGAAAAAATAAATAAAATACTTGAAAAACATTGTGAATGTTAAAAATAATTGCCAATCGGTTTTTCGAGTCCCTATATTTGTCTATAATAACTCAAGTTTAAAAGCTCAGTTACGCAAGACCTAGACTTGACTTGAATTGGAAATTGTAAATGAACAGCGAGTGTATGTAGTTATCCAAAAAACCAACTTCGCTTAGAAACTTGGAGAACTATAGATTTTTGATTTCTAAGCAGGGTTGCCACTTTGGTAAACTATTACCAAAATTTGGTAGAAAAAATTAGGGGTCGGAAAAAGGTAAATTTTTTCTTATTTAGATTTTTGTTAAAGTATTTTGTTTGAAAAATAAATAAAATTTTAGCTCCCGCTTTATTTTTCGTAGTTATCTTTATTTTATAAATTTCTTTCCTAAAGTGTAGTCCACTTTATTGCATTAATTTTCGAACGCTTTAATGCAAACTTTATATATGAATGTACATTAGACTGCATCACCAAAAAAATTTGCGGTTTTCCGCCGGGATTACTAAATCCATTATATTTTAAGACGTCCACCAAAATATTTCGGAAAAATATTAAGATTTACGTGAGCTGGACCGATTTGAAAATACCTCCAAAAATGGAGTTTTTTATGAATAAAAATAGTTTCTTAAATCGCTTTTTGAAAAAAGTCCCCTCAGATGACAAAACAGATTAAGCTTAAAAAATCTGCATAAAAATATTTTTAAAAAATTTAAAAAAATTTTGAACAATGTACATATATCGATAAAAGGCGAACTTACCGAACAAAACTCATTTTACTGGAATCTTGAGGAGCTTTTGATTGCCTAAATATTTTAAATAATTCTTTAAATAAAAAAAAAGTGTTTAATTACACACTATGATTGTTGGCAAAAAAATTAAAAAAAACAAAATCAACGCCAGGTTTTATAAATGGCAATTGTTAAATAAAAAAAAAAAACACAAAAGACCGCCGGCAAAAAAACAAAAGAAAAATCAACAGGAATTTTTAGCTGCATATTGTTGGTTATAGATACTTCAATTCCATGGGCTATAAAACTGCATACTCAAAAATGTTCAAAAAATTTTGAGTGAAAAGTTCGAAATTTGGACGTAATGTTTTTGAATTTTTCTAAATGTTGTTAATAGCTTTAATCCTGGATTTGTATGGGTTTGGTTAAAGCGCAGACAATATTCTTATACAAAAGAAAATAGAAAAAAATGTTTACTTTAAAAACATGAATATTTAAAAAAAATGTTCAAGCGGATTTTTGTGTCACTGTATTTGTCTATAATAACTCCAGTTAAAGTTTTTTCAAATGATGAAGTTTCTTTGTTACCTTTAGTTTCATCACTTTCGCTTTTGGTTGAATTTTGGTAAATACTTTCCAGATTTGGTAGATTTGTTTCAAGTGGATTGTAAGTGTTTTTTCGTGGCAACCCCGTTCTAAGTTAAATTTCTAAGTGCTGCTATTTCATTTTTTAATAAAATCTCTACAAATTGCCACGGAAATATAATTTTTTGTATAAATGTTATTCAGCAGGCAATCGAAAAACAAACTTTCAAATAAAGACAGAAAATCAAATAGAAACAATCACAATTTGATACGCTTAAATACATTTTTTTTTTAAAGGTAATTTTGTATCAATTTTGGTGTAAAAACAAATTAAAGGTTTACAATTTTTCGTGTACAAATACAAGTGCTGAGAATCACAACAAGGAGAAAGGGTAATAGGCGACACGCTGAGTAATCGCGTCTAAGTTTCTAGGTAAGTCAAGTCAAGTCTAAAAGCCTGATTATGGCAACTTAACTCAACTTAACGGAACTTAGAACTTAGAAAATCAAAATGAAACAGATTTCGATGTGCCATTGAAGAAAACCAAGAAGATGCCATTAATACGATCTAAAATACCATATCTGGTACGATGAGGAGTGTCAGGAAGCTGCAGAGAAAAAAGATGCCGCCTACAGGGCCACGCTGCGATCGGGCGCAACGCGCGCTATGTGGGACCGCTATAGGGATCTGAAGAGGGAAGCGAGACGTATTTGCCGCAACAAGAAGAGAGAGGCCGAAATACGTGAGTGCGAAGAGCGTGAAATGCTGGCCGACAGGAGGAATGCCCGAAAATTTTACCAGAGAGTTAGGCGACTTACGGAAGGTTTAAAGACCGGGGCGCACTCCTGTAAGAACAATAATGGCGACCTAGTAACTGATGTCCCGAGCGTACTTACATTATGGAGGGAACAGTTTTCCGCCCTACTAAATGGTAGCAGCACGGACAGTTTTGGAGAAGAAGAACCCGAGCCCGCAGTCG
>NW_016157423.1:226818-266526 GCF_001687245.7 Rhagoletis zephyria | reverse complement strand
AGTGCAGCGAATTAAAATACAGCGGCTCCGCTGGCTTGGTCATGTCGTTCGAATGGACACCGACGCTCCAGCTCTGAAAGTATTCAACTCGGAACCCGCTGGTGGTAGCAGAGGAAGAGGGAGGCCCCCACTGCGATGGAAAGATCAGGTGGAGAAGGACTTGGCTTCACTTGGCGTTTCCAATTGGCGTCAGTTGGCACAGAGGAGAAACGACTGGCGTGCTTTGCTGAACTCGGCCAAAATCGCTTAGGCGGTTACAGCTCCAAAAAAGAAGAAGAAAATACCATATCATAGCTAACTAAAAAAATAGATCGAAATTATAGTTACGAAGATTTCCTTAAGTTGGATTTACATTAGTCGATTTTCTAGGCAATTCAACATTGCTCAAGAAAAATCGCACGTGTAGATGGTGATTCAAAAATTGCTTGCCTCAAAGTCAGTGGCGGATTTGAATATTTGTCACCCCTGGGCAGTTCAGAATTGCCGCCCTTTTTCCGATAAGAAAAATATTTTGAGGTAAAAGTACCAGCGTTGGAGCGATTATCGCCTGTCAAAAAATCGCCTCATGTAAAGGCAGCTTTACAGGCCAACCTAATATTACCGACGTGAATTTTTCTACGCACGCAGGCAAGTTTTTCTCATTTGAGTAACCGAAATAAATTTGCGTGCGTGATTTTTCCGAGCTGCATTTCTGTAAAATTTCAGAAGTTGATCAAAACTTGAGCATAAATGCAGAATAGCTTCGATTCTCAAATAATAAAAAAAAACATATGGGGATCGATAGAGATCATTGAGATGAGTATAACGGTATATTTCTTTTCTTGCTGAAAAAACAATTACAAAAGTTATTATGGGTCAAAGTTCAAAATAAAAAATTTTTCAAATCAAAATTTCTTAAAAACGAATGTATGTATTTTAAAAGTTTTGGTCTCAATCGATAGGAAATTTAGTTCCCTTTAATTTGATATACATACTTTATATATGTATTGTTTAGTTTTCACATAAATCGAATTAATGTACGCAGAAAGGAATTCCGCATCTCTTCTTCGGCAAAACAGAAAGGAAGGATTATATTTATATCAAATTAAAGGGAATCAAATTTCCTATCAAATGAGATCAAAATTTTTAAAATCCATGCATTCGTTTTCAAAAAAATTTTATTTAAAGAATTGTTTAATTTGAACTTTGACCCTTAAGTTGTTGTTTCCGCAAAAAAAATATACCGCTATATTTAGCTCAGTCATCTCTATCGACCCCAATATTTATTTTTTTTATTTGAGAATCGAAGCTATTCTGCATTTGTTCCAAAATTTTAATTCATAGTCGCGCCAAAATGTCATGTGGGCACAAACGTCAAATCGAAATGTCACGTAACACAAATCTTGGAATTGGAGTTAGCTTTTTACGCACGCCGGTCAATTTCGGTTGGTCCCATACAAGTTGTATGTGCATGAGAAATTTTTGACAGTAAACTGCCGGCGTGCGTGAATATGTATTAGGTTGGCCTGTTACGCTGCAAGATTCGTACCCAAATTTTCGTTACTTTTACAGCTCTACTTACCTACTTACCTACGGAGACAGCTAAGGAGATAGCGGATGAGCACTTATCGGTTGCGAGGTAAGAAGACCTGAAACAGTTTTCAAATTTTTGCGCAAATGCCTAAAGAACTTCCCGCGTTTGTTCGGGCGCATGCCTGCTTGTGCTTTGTTTTGTGCATATTCTATTTTTAGCGCATTTTGGTGTGTATGTGTGCTGTCAATGTACAAACCCTGCAGGGAAAGCTACTAGTTGTGAACTAGAATATTACCAGTTAGCTTTTCAGCCCAACTAGTTAACGTTCTATCCTTTTTCAATGTTAGGAACTGGTATTTTTAAAATAGCGGTGTCCTACGAGATGTCAATTATCAGGCCATGCATCAGCATCTACTAGTAGAAATACTAGTAGCATTATACGGTATTATTCATACCAGTTGATGAGATAGTCTGCCAATTCATCCCCCTTGAAAGCAAAGTATGCCATTTTGCCCGCGGTTCTCCAACAATCGCAATGGCCGACAGTGCAGGGCATGAATCACGTATGACGACAATCCTCTGACGATATCGTCTTGGCGATTGTCTTGCTTCATGAAAACCAAAAATTGTTTGATAGTTTGTGCGATATTGTCGACTCGATTCCAATTTTGCTTCACGTAACAGTTTGAAATACCACTTAGTATTAAATAAACGTGCGTTCTTGCACGATAGTGAACTCAGTATCGTTTAAAAGAAAAAACATTTACATATTTACATATTTAATTTATTTTTATTTTTAGAAAGATTTTTTTTTTTAAGACTGGAATTGAAGAGACCTCTTTAATCCTTTATCCTTCCAAAAAACATTTTTTTATATTGTTTCTGACAGTCATTTCAGCCGATTTGTTTGCCTCAACTTGAATTCTTGCATTATTAATATATCGTCACTAGATACGAATAAAGGCGCGAGCTCAAGAGTTAACCGTGGAAAAGACGCATAAAAAACTTCAGCGAAGAAAGACGCATTAAACTGTTTGAACGCGAAGAAAGACGCGTAAATTTATTTTTGTGGTCGGTCAACTATGCTTCCGGGTGTAAATGTATGTAAATTCCCCAAAGAGTTTTTGGGGAATAATGCTGAAGTGAGAGTCCTTGGCCAGGTATAAATCTATGTTTACTCGTCTTTCTTCGCCGAAGTTTTTCGTGAGGGTCTTTTTCGTCGATTTCTTTTTTACGCGTTTTTTTCCCGTGAAAACACTAACGTACCTAGTGACAAAATATCCCCCTTTGGATTTCTTAACGAAGGTGGCTATCAGTAGTTGACTGATGAGATATTTGTGTTAACTAAAACTCACCACCGTTATCAGTGTTGCCAGAAAAAATTTCGTTTGGAGCTAAAAAAGAGCTAAATAATATTAATAGCAGCTAAAATGAAGAGCTATTTTTTTTAAGGTGAGCATTTATTGACGTAAAGTTGCTTTTACATTTTCCGTAATTTTAATAGAAATAACGAATTTTATAAATTTAAGTGCTGAAAAAACGTTTACAACCAAAAGAACGTGCATATATTTCGAATTCATTGCTACGACACTTATAACACTTATATGTATGCATATACTTATATAAACTAGACCAGTGATTCCCAAAGTGGTCCAGGTGGACCCCCAGGGGTGCACGCAAGACTCGACAGGGGGTCCACGGGGATGTGAAAAAATATGGGGGTCCATGAGTTGTAAATAGGGGTCCACGAAGTTTTATCTGGTTTCGATGTAAAGAACCAAACTGGTTGCTTGATGTCCTCTTTATTTAACTAAAATTGTTTAGAGTGCTCTTGAGGCACTGCTGCACTTACCGTCAGTTAGTGTTTTTCCTGTAGACTAAAAAGAACCGGATGCTGGTATGACAATGAGTGGGGCGCGACGAAAATTGCTGGCGGCAGAGATTTAAGGACTTGTGTCTTTTCAATGCTACAGGATAGTACGCCACCATTACCTTTATTGAAGAGATTCTATAATGTTGAGTTCCTTGAGACTGAATGCTGGTTTGATTCCATCGCTGAGACCGGACTCACACATTGTCGATTCTTCACTGATGACTCCAAAACTGACTCTGGGTCATGATCTGGGGTCTTTTTCGAGTTTAATGGAGATAAGCTTCACTTTTCTGTAGGGGAATATGCTTCGGTCTTCCAGGCTAAAGTAATTGCAATACTCAAAACCATGGACTAAGGGTGAAACATAGGTGGAGGGGAAGGAGTTTACGTGACTGCAGTGACAACCAAGCTGCACTTAAGGCATTGACCAGCCCTCTATTTAAGTACTTCCGAACTAGTTCGGCAATGCAAGTCTCGACTAAAATATGATGGTGAACATAATGTGGTTGTTTTACTCTGGGTGCCAGGTCACTCTGGAGTACCTGGTTATGAGACATCTGATGATTTGGCCAGAGTTGGCTCAGACGAGGCATTCCTCGGTCCGCAACCAGTGTTAGCACTCCCACCTTCGGCAATCGAAGCCACCATCAGAAACTGGGTGAATACTTCCCTCAGAAATTACTGAGAGGCATCGAGGAGATGCAGGTGGGCAAAACTCATGTTGCTTTCAATCTCACAAGGTTTATCTAATTTTTTGCTCTCACTGAGCAGACGACACTGCAGACAACTTGCTGGACTGCTGACTGGTCACTACGCGGAACAAAGACCTGACTGGGATAGGCGTAAATGACAAGTCCATTTGCCCATCTTGCCTTGAAGAAGATGAGACGGTGGAACACTTTTTGTGCTTCTTGCTTGCTTGTTTATTTGCCATCGACTTTTTTAAACTCGTTATTTCCTCTATTGTCAGTTTCTGAATTAAAAGTTTGGCGTAAAAAGCTTAGCCGTTTTGATGTTTTAAGTTTTGTGTTTTAAAAATGTGACAAATATTTTTCGCCTCACTTTAAAACTCGGAGCGATAAAAATAAGAATGATGGCATTAACACAAATAAACTATTTTGCATATACTCCACGTGCAAAGTCATGAGAGAGGCGAACATTTGATGAGTTTATGGTGAAGATAATGTAAATAAGGCTAGCGATCGCAGTGCTCGTAAAAAATATAACTCTTCCGAGCGAGAGAGTATTTTGATGTATTTACGAGCTCTATTTCTTAAAATCTACAAGTGTGCAATCATATAGGCTGCATTTCTTTATTCATTCTGAACGTTTGGAATAAACTTCTTTGTTTACTTATTCTTTAGAACGTTCCTGATGATATGTTAACGTATATTTCAAACGCGTTCTGTTTATTCTGGCTGTGAAATCGGATTATCCGGAATGTATAAAGAACGCAGCCATAATTTTTATAAATAGAACACAAGAAAATATTTTACTTTTATTTTGGCTACTCTGAGTTTAGTTTTTGAATTCACCCACGATGAAAATTTACATTGTTAGATCTAATTTTCTCATTTAATTTTTTTACGGTCTTTGGGAATATTTAGAAATGTATCAGCAGGGGGTCCACCGAGACCAGTAAATTTTTGAAAGGGGGTCTACGAAAAAAAAAGTTTGGGAACCTCTGAACTAGACGATGAACTGAGAACACTCTACAAACTGTTAAAATCTGCAATTTCAGATTTTTTAATTGTCCATAAAAACTCGGGTTACAAATATTTTTTTCGCAAAATTTTTCTGAAAAGTTGTATTTCCTTCTCTCGTTAAGGTAAAATTAGTAAGGTAGAAACAAAATCAGTGCGTTCAGAAAGAGGATTTTCTTCTAATTAATTTTTGAATTCTTTAACCTAGATCCAAGTGTTTATAGTGGAGTCTGTGTTTTCCTGTGAATACAAATGTATATTTTTTCACTGCATTTCGAAGTTTGTAATTTTATCTATGCTTACGTTTTGGCTTTCTTTTTCTAACGTGGCCGCCTGAGAGGGAATACACCGTCTGAGCTTATTGCCCGGTATAAGTTGTGTGTTCCTGCGCACGTGGTAGAAAGCAGGGATGTTGCGAATGTGGAATTTTAGACATCCGCGGAAGCGAATGCGGATGCGGATGTTCAAACGGATGCGGATGCGAATGCGGATGTCAAGTATTTTTATACCCGAGCGCACTCGTACGCAAGGGTATTATAGCTTTGTTCACATAACGGCTGTTTGTAACAGGCAAAACGAATCGAGATAGATATAGACAAAATTATCAGAATGAAAAGAGTAACCGTATGTGCACACGATAACTCGAGTACAAATTGATATATCTTAACGAAACTTGGTATGTGTACTTATTTTGAGCGTAGGACGGATGGTGTTGAAAATGGGAAAAATAGGACGATAACCACGCCTACCTCCCATATAACGGTAGTTTTCAGAAATACGAAAACTGCGATATTTTAGTAACTTCTGAAGCTTACTCACTCAAAATTGATATGTACAATCATTTTTAAACGAAAAATAAGAATATTATAAATTTTTGGAAAATGGGCGTGGACGCCCACTTATGATTACATGTGTATATCTTGGGAACCGCTCCACCAATTTCTCCCAAACTTGGCACAGTTGTTGGCCTTCACAAAACATACCAAACGGCTGGAATTTAAAAAAATTGGATAATAACCACGCCCACATCCCACATAACGGTTATTTAGAGAAATACGAAAGCTTCGATAAATCAGTAATCAATACTGAAGCTAATTTATTCAAAATTGATGTTTGCAATAATTCTTTAGCAAAAAGTACGCTTATAATACAATGTTGGAAAATGGTCGTGACCCCGCCTACTTAAAACCACATATGCATATCTCGGTAACCGTTCGATCAATTTGTACCAAACTCGGTATGATTATAGTGGTTGCCCCATAAAGGCAAAACGTTGAAAGTTATTGAAATCTGACTAAAATTACGACCACCTTTTTATAACGCTAATTGTACCCAAAATTGATACTAACAACAAATAATTAACATTATTATGGAATTTTGGAAAATGGGCGTGATGCCGCCCACATATATCTATATAAGTTTATCTCATTATGTCTGACTGAACGTTCTATCGAAGATGTTTGAAATAGACGTAAAACCAGCACTGCTTACCATGTAGCGGTAGTTTTCGGAAAGGTGAAAAAACTATATTGAATACTTGCGCCGGGTATTTAATGTTCGGCTCCGCCCAAACTTAGAGTTTTTTACTTGTTAAGAAATGATTTAGGTGAGTAAATTAGGTGATTTAGTTAAATAAAAAATAGAAAGGTTAGTAATTTTTAATATTTTTTTTTAGTACTTGAATTTAAAAATTGGAACATTGTATTCAATAAATAGTTTTTAAAGGGTCGTAAATCAAACCTGCGCTACTAAATAACTACTCGCTCGCTGCGAAAAACTTGAAAAACTTGAAGCTTGACAAACTTGTAAATTTTTTTCGATTGACGCTGCACCAGTCGAGAGATCTTTCAGTTATATTTATTTTTTTTTATTGCGGTGCAATAATTCTTTTTTGGGATTTGCATCGGTCTGCAAATGTCGTATGTATCATGACTTTCATCTTCACAATCTAGTATCATGGCAAGATCGTTGATTAAACACCGTTGTTTTCCAAAGAATTCTTCATTCTCATTCTTTTGGTTGTTTCTGAATGTAACGTCAACAGCGTTTTTCGATTTTAGTTTTTGTAATTCATTTTTGATCCTTTCTTCTGTGACTGGCCAGATATCCGTTTTATCATTGCACTTGCTAATATTCCAGGGACCGAAAATAACTGTTTTACCAGTTAAACTTGGCCTAATATTTTTTATTCCGAAAGTTTTTTCTGGATAATAAACAAACAGCTTATCAAAATTAAACAAATTTGGTATCATGTGAAAGAGGACTGAAATAGATTTTAAACAGAAATAACGAACGAAGGTTACCACCTCTATTTATTTATGTTTTTTTTTATATCATTTAATACTAAAGAAATTCATATACTGACCCAAGGTTTGTTCTAAGGTAACTAATTATCATTTTTTATTGAAATATTTTTCAATAGGTGACTTTGCTTGTTTAGACATTTCAGCTTTAAAGCTATTTAAGTCCTCTTTCATTTGATACCAGACTTGTTTAATTTGGATAAGCGGTTCGTTTATTGTCCGGAAAGGACTTTTAGTTGGGAATAAAAAATAGTTGGCCAAGTTTAACTCGTAAAGAAAATAACTGTTACTTTCGGTCCCTTCAATATTCGCATTCGCAAAAGATCCGCATTGATTATTGCGAATGCGAATGTTAAAATTAATGCGGAAGCTCCGCGGTTGCGAATGGAAGTTTTCTAAGTATTAATCGAAATAGAATAACATGAAGGTATCGAAAATAGCCTCATATCACAAAAACCAAATAAATTTTAGTCAACACCGGTACAATGAAATTACAGATTTTTAATTTTAATATATTACCAAATACAACTAAAACTTTCTGGAGCTAAAAAAGTGCTAGATAATTTTGAAAAGAGCTAAAAAAAGAGCTAGGAGCTAAATCCCAATTTTCGGAGCTAAATAGGAAAATAAAGAGCTAAATCTAGCTCCAAAAGCACCAAAATGGTTATGGTGTCGTTAGCCGTAGAGAGATTTTCAGCAATTTGATATGTTGATATGTACGGATTGGCGTTCCGTCGGTGGGTAGCTGAACCAAAATAATGATTTGAATATGAGAATAAATGGTCTGTGGGCAAAGAGGAATCTTTTTACTAAATACTTACTACTTTCAGACGATGCTTGTGTTTTTAACAGAAATGTTCTTCGAAAGTATCGTAAATGTTCAAGTATGCTTTAAATTCGCTAATAAATTAAACGATTTATATTTTACCTCCAATATTTCTCGCTACATCCTGTAACTAAGTGCCCGTTATTGTAAAGAGAATATCCATCTCGTTACATTTCTTAGCCTCCACACAGTGGCGGATCCAGCGGGGGGTTTTGGGGGTTAAACTACGTGTCAGTCAGTGGCGGACCCACGGGGTATGTTTTAATATGGCGCATATGTATGTATAATATGGTGTCTATGTATTAAAACACCCCCGTGTGACCGCCACTGGCTGACACGTAGTTTAACCCCCAAAACCCCCCGCTGGATCCGCCACTGCCTCCACATCTTCCATCTGAAGCACTATCTATGGAAATTTTAAAAAATTTATTCACATATTTTTGAGCCCGCTATAACTACCTTGGCTTATCTACCTTATTGCAATAAAGTATAAGAATAAAGATAAAAATGTGCTAGAAATTCAAAAAAAATATGAAACTAAAAAATCCTTGTCACTATGATCTGAACCCGAGACCAACAAAGTGATAATCGAATACGTATCCATTCAGCTGCAGTAGCTATTGACACAGCAGGGCAAAAATTAATTCTTGAATTTATTTTCAAAATTTTTATTTTATTAAAATTTCAAATATCAAAGTTTCACAAAAAAAAGTGATTTTCAAACTGTTGACGACACTACGATAGTCGACATGATAGTAAGCATCAAAAATACATGAATCCCTGTTTTGATGACATCGTTTTGCCACTATCGTTTGAATGACTAACGTGTCCAAGTTGCGTGATGCATGCCCAGAGCACTGACGTGGTACTACTGAGGTTCCATCCCTGGCGCAGGGGAATTTTTTAAATTTTTTTATTTTATTTTTTTATTTATTTTTTTATTTATTTTTTTATATAGGGTTTTTATTGTGATTTTTAAATTTAATAAAAAAAATATTTTTATTAATTTCTTATTTTATAGCCCAAGTATTTCGTCACATAGGCATGTTTTTTCTGCACTGAAATTGGATTTTCAAATTTATTATTAATATTTAAATTGAAATAATTATATTGACTTACATTAAATTAGTTTTAAAAATCTTAACCACCTCCAAGCGGAGTGGAACCTCCGATCTCAGCACCAGATTCGGTAGTCTTCACGTGACGCCACAGCCGACATTTGTAAGAAAAGAAATTAATTGCGTTTAATGTTTGGTTTTGGCAATGCATAGGCAGATGTCGCTGAACGTTTAAGTTCTTCGATATTGTCGAACTGGTAAGCCATCGCTTTAGCACATCCTAGTTAATGAACTGGTATTTTTCAGACTGGTTTGGCTTTTCACTGCAGGGAATGACTTGGCGTTTGTGGATAAGCATATCATATGTTCATACGATTGGCGTATGTGTATACATACTTATACATACGGTTGGCGTATTTCCCCGTACATATCGCACGTTTAATAATATAGAGATATAACTCAAAATTTACGTTTTTGGAGATTTTGTTATGCAATTAATAAGCTTGATAAGTAGAATTTGTTCAGTCTAACAGATAATTAAACTTCCCAAATATGGCGAAGGTGTATTTCTTTCCATCTGCCTTTTTCTATACAAACTGTCTGAGTTGATAAAACTTTGATTGCGTTTTCCCACAAAATTTAAATTTTGAAATAGTTCGTTATATTACACCGTTCGACAAAAACTAAAGATTTTTAGAACACACGAATAAATCAATATATTTACAAAACTAGGAGCCAAATAAAGTATAACTGCGTTTTTAACTTTTCTTTATGACGGCAGGATTTTTTTTTAATTTCTAGGATATGATTGAATAAAAAAATTATTTAAAAAATTTGGTGCATTGTAGAGTAACAATATGGGTATCAATTAAAAGGAAAAATTCCTTAGAATTGAAAAAAATTTTAATTTTTAGGAGCACCAGGACGAATAAGAGTTGAAAATGACCTTTTAAAAGTTTATCCTTGAATATCCTTGGAAATTTCGAATGTTTATTTTTGAAAAAAATATATGTCAAGCACTAATATCGCACACCGTCTTCAAAAGAGGCACAACTCAAAATTTGGCATTTTTGAAATTATGCGCTAAAAATGTCCACAGAGCTTTTATTTACCTTTCAGCAAAAGCTGGAGCAAGTTTGTGTTATAATTTGTTAAAAAAACCTAAGGTAAAGTCGCCCTTGCCCATATGATTAGCATGTGCTACGAAATAGTTTTTCGCATTTTCCGACGAACGCATTATTTTGAGTTGTGACTCTTTTGAAGACGGTGCGCGATATGTAAACTGCAACATCCTCGAATTTCGTCCTTCAAACTTTATTAGTTTTAGATAAAAAAAATTTACACTTCTCTTTATAAGATATTGATACTTACAATATGCATAAATGAAGATACTGGAATCAATACACTGTACAGCACTCGGTTGGGTATCGGACCAAACCAATTCTTTTTAAGAGATTGAGTCGTAGGTAAAAAAGTAATTTCTCCGTTTAGCCTCCGAAATCGAGATATGGGCCTTCGAAGTTCGAAATAGGACCTTTGGTAAAAAATTATTTTTTATTATTATAAATAACTAAAAAACTAAAAATATAAACGTCGCCCGCCCTTTGCTCTTATTTAAAGGGTATGTAAGTTTTTTTGTGCAAACGTTGTAAACGTGATTAAACCCCCTTTCTTCTGATATTAATATTTGTATACTTCGTTTGTTTTATATAAAAAAAAAAATATATTTAAACAAAAAAATTACTAACCGATTTTTAAAAAATTGATATCGTTGTAAACGAAATCCAACCTTCTTTCTTCTCATATGCGTATTTGTATACTTCGTATATAAAGATTCGAGAAAAACTACTTAAAAAGGAACAATACCTTTTTTTATAAAAAAAAAGTCACAAAAAGTTATTAACCGATTTTTAAAAAATTGGTATCGTTGTAAAGGCGATTAAATCCCCCTCCTTCTGGTATGCATATTTGTATACTTCGCATATAAAAATTGGATAAAAAACACTTAAAACCAAAAAATTTGTACATTTTTTATAAAAAAAAATATTTTAAACTAAAAAATTACAAGCCGATTTTTAAAAAATTGGTATCGTTGTAAAGGATACCAGAAAACTTCTACTTTCTTAAACCCTTAAATTTCTATTTAAAAAAAACATAAAAATGAGGTACAGCTTGAAATGGATTACAAGAGGCGCAACGGTAGCAGCCCGAGGCAGGTCCTTCTACTTCTCTTTTACTATAAAAGGTAACATCACGTAGCTGAAATGAACTTTTCAGTAAAGGACAGTATTTCTTATTTACAGATCCTTCTTTCTCACATTCGTCAAAAAATATTTTTTCTTAGATAGGGTTGTCTGGCTCTCATGGCTGCTATTATTCCCTGTATAGATAAAACATTAGTTTTAATAGTGTGAAATTTTATTTTTATATTATACCTATTATATTCTACAAATTATTTTTTATAAGAGGTGCTATACAATCTTTACAGTTATTTTGTTATTGTTAGGGCCGAATTCACAGTGATATGCATGAATAGATTCGTTTTGCCAAGTCCTATATATAGTATTCGCGTTCAACTATCTTTTTCGTTTTTTGGTGGTGGAAATGATCTTCTTCATGTGCAGCTCGGACAATTGTATTTTTCTTCTGCTCTGGAAGGAAATAAAGAGAAGAATCATTTACCCTTTTACATAATATTCCCTGTATGGACCATGCTTCAAAAATTTCCATAATAGAGCATATTTTTCGTCCTTCAGCTGAACTTGTCGTAATCGCGCTGTCATACTATCCGCTTGAATGCAAAAAGCCGCCGGATTCCTGCTGAGTGCATCAGCATGCTGCATCCGGGTACCAGAGCGATGTTCAACTTCATACTGATAATCCTCGAGTAAGAGCGCCCATCGTGCAGCCCAAGCCTTTATTTTTTAATTACTAATTTGAAAGGCTAGCCTAAAAGGTAAACAAGAAACTTTTTAACTGCCTGGATCACCGCCAATACTTCCAACTCGTAGCTGGAGTATTTCGCTTCGGCATCGCTGGTTTTCTTGGTCATGAAGCAAACTGGATGAAATTGTCCATCTTCTGCGCTCTTTTGGGGCAGTACCGCGCCGTATCCATGGTTGCTCGCATCGGTATGTAGTTCGGTATACAGGCCGTATTCGAAAATATTTAAAACTGGTGGATTGACTAATTTCTGCCTTAGCTGATCAAAAGCTGCAGCCTCATTACCACCGAAGTTAAATTTTACGCCATTTTTGAGTAATTCCTTTAATGGCCTTGCTACCAGTGCATATTCTGGGATAAACTTACGGAAATACCCTGTAAGCTTCAATAAGCTTTATACCTGTTTCGCTGTTCGTGGCTTCGCCAAATTCGTGACGGCTTCAATTTTGCGAGGTGAGTTAGATATCATTCCAAATTTTACTACGAGGCCCAAGTATACTACCTCAGATCGTAAAAATTGGCATTTGGTCCATTTAATGTACATACCGTTTTCTTCTGCACAGCTTCAAACCCTCTTGACGCGCGACATGCCCTCTCCCATGGTTTTGGCCGATATTATCAAATCCTCAATTTGAAACACTTCCGGTGAGTTGCATAAACCAAAGGGGTATACGCTGAAACTCATACTGGCCCTTTTGCGTAACAAAGGCCCTGTATTTCCTGCTTCCTGGTTCGATTTCCACGTGGAAATGCCATTTTGTAGGTCGATGGTACTGAACACGGCAGCTCCCAGGAGCTTGTCTAGCTGGTCATCGACTATTAGTAGTGGGTAGTGGTCGTGACGAATATTCTTATTCACGAGCACAACTGGGCTAGCATCTTCCGATGAACTTTCTGTGATGATTCCGTTCTGAAACCAAGCCTCTACTTGGTCGTCAATTATCTGCTGTTCGTACGGTGCGAATCGTCTTGGACGCTGCCAAACTGGTGTGTCATCTATCTGAATTACTTTCATCCTAATTGACGAATGTTCTGGCTTTTTCGGTGCGTAAGTCCCAACCATTTGTTTAATCTGCTCAATTACGCTCTTATCGATAATATTACCCCAATCAAGTTCTTCGTAAGCTGCCACACCAAGCCTTATATCAGCCAAGAAGCATACATTTTCGCCGGTTTAGCTTGCTACTCCTTCATCTACTCCAACTTTCTTCACCATTGTGAGTTTCCCAGCATCTATTTTTGCAACCGCCTGACGAATAATGTTGACACCTAATATCATGTTATGTCTCATACAGTGTAGTCTACGATGTGCGTTTCGGTATCGTCATAAAATTCGCCATTTATTTCCAAATTTAATTTGCACGCGCCTTTGGTTCTAACTTTCGAGCCCAATCCCGAAACAGATACATAAAGATCTCTTTGAATTAATAGCGGTTTTAGGTTTTTTACAGTCGATTCTTTAATTACACAAATACGCGTTTGTGGCCGTACTCATTACAGCCGAAGCATTTCGGTCCTTTCTCCTTTTGCGGACAAGTGTAACACTCGTGTTCACTAGATGCGCAATTAAATCAAAAGTGGCTCTTGGTTCTAGTTTGCCCCACCCAGCCCTCTTTTTTGTTGCTGCCAATTTGCTATGTACCTCAGCGGCATTTACTCGCGGTTTGAACTCGGTATATAAAGCAGCTTTCAGCTCAGTATATGCTTCACACTATACATCGAGGTTTGCCATACCACATAACGATCTCTTCTAGAATATGTAGCGCGGTAAGTCGTTCCACTGGAAAGTTTCCGCATAGCTATCAAAGTCTTGCAGCCACAGTTTTACGTTCATCGTTTCATCTCCAGTGAATTTCCGTATTATGCCCTCGATGTCCGCGAAATTAATTTTTGTCAACCCTTCTCTTTCCTGAAAGCGTTTGGAGTTTTGGAAATTGGCATCGAAGTCGGCTTCACGTTTACTGCTTTGCATATTCCTTCTACGGCCGCTCATTTTTAGCGTGTAGACGATAAAAAAACTGTACTGGTTTTTTGGTTTTGTGGTTTTTTAATTAAGAATTCAAGTTTTAATATATTACAATTAAGCATTTAATTAATTTAATTGTATTATGTTAACAATCCCTGTCGGAAAAGTAGTAAGGCATTACATGCGTGATAAATAGTGTAATGTATTTCTTATGAGTTCTCGATTCTATTACTGTAACTATGTAATCAGCATTCTACTGTATCCAAAAAGTCCCAAAAATTTCATATTAAATCACATTAATTTCTCGATACTAGGTAATGCAAAATTGAATGCCTCACTTCTCTTAGGACATTGCCGTGGGGGAAAAAATCCATTTTCGAATGTGAAAAGGGTCGTTTTACGAACTATTTTTTCGATAACTATACATTACATTTTCCCACTGGGAATAGTTTAATTAACCGTAATTTAGCAAGTAAGTGTTTAAGTAATGATATAAACAAGGGATCAATGTAAGACAACTAACCTTATTTATCCACGTCCACGGCTGAGTATCGAGTGACATTTTCCGCCCTCGTTAATGCGTGAGGGTTAGTGTTCTCCAGCAGATTTTGATTGATATTTTACAATAATTATTTCTTCATAAATAAATATTATGTTATAATGCAAGCGAGTTTTATAATTTTATTAAAATTAATAAATTAAATGTCGAATAAGTCAGTGGAGTTATGAGTTTTCAAGTTGGCATTTTTGTACTCTATTCTTATAAGCCAAATGCAACCTTCTTACAACGCCCAGGGGAACATTTACATAATGTTGCCACAAATTTAGGCAACATTTTCATGAGAAAGCAACAAAAACTTAAGCCACTAAAAAGGAAACAAATTGAAATGAAGGAGAAGGGGGGTGGGGGCGGTCTTCTAGCCTAAGCTCCTACACTAATCTGGGCTCGAATCGTCACATACGATATCCTACTACTCGTCACGTAAAAACACATTTTTCGGATTATGACATACGGGATCGTACACAGCTTTGCAAACCGTGCACCGAGCAAGGGCTTTGCAAGACCGCGAGAATAGCCCTAGTGTGCTTTTAAGTGCCAAGCAATGTCTACACTTCTACCGCAAATTTTTTTAAATTTGACGATCTACCAAATCTACCGCACAAGGCTGAAATATACCGCACAATTTGTTTATTTTTGTCTGGTAACTTTTGTTCAAACTACTAAACTTTTTAGCAACATCGAGTAAAGTAAAAAAACACTGGTAGCATTGTTAGTTATAGATTTTAGTTCCGAGTAGGGTTTGGCGGTGCCGTTCTAAATGGATAAATTCGTAAAAAGGCTAATTCTTAAGTTCATGTTATAATTTTAAACACTTGCTAGTCAAAGCAAAAACTTTTTGAAATCTTATTATTTATAAGTATTATTATAAGTTCTACGTACGTACATATGTACATATCTGTGCCCGTCAACTAAAGTAGCTTAAGTGAATTTAGAAGGTTCGGCTTTGAATTAAAAAATATTAAGTTTCCCTTAAACAAATTTATATTTGTATGAGGTTTCTGTTAAGATGGCATCTTGAATTACACCTATGGCTAGTCAATGGTTAAAATATTATTTTGGAACCCAATAAAATATCGCTTTAAAGGGAAAATGGCCCATCTTGACTTGGGTTACTTTAATTGACGGGAACAGATATGTACATATATTGCTTTGTTCAATAAATTAAAATCTATCACATGTTACTCGAATCTACCGCATCGTTTCTCAATTCCACCGCATATAAAAAAAATTAAGTTTGCACACTGGTGCCAAGCAGTATGATCGTGAATGTTGAATTTTCTATCGCATAACAAGTATGTCGTAGCACCAAGTACAATTTTATTATCGTAGCGGAGGCAACGCATATAGAACAGATCTTTGGTCCTCTTCAGTTCGAATGGGCGTGTTGTTATCATTTAGGTTTGATTCGAATTGTGATCAATCAGAGACCCAAAATAATTATTATCGTAATATTTGGGATCAAAAACTTTGTCTTGTTTTAAGAGAATTTTTTTCGTCTTTGTATAATAATTACACTGGTTTACAGCAAAAATGTTCTATAGATGCCACAATCCAACTCCTATGTAGAATTACTCGGTGATTCCGAAAATTGAGATAATTTTTATTTCTATGGATAACTTTTCGAGATATATGCAATTTACCGTTATTCAGCGTAAAAAAAGAGTGGTTTCACTGAATTATGTATATCTTACGAACCAATTGAATAATCGTAACACGAGATACGGAAAAGGAAAGCTAATAAAATTATCCATAAACCGTATATATATTAGACTGCAGCACTCCCCATAAAAAAAAAAAATCGGTACTGTTTTTCCATTGGAGTTATAAAATCTATTACATTTTAACACGTCCACCAAAATATTTCGAAAAAATATTAAGATTTAAGTGAGCTGGACCGATTTGAATGATGGAGATGGAGTTTTTTAAGAATAAGAAGAGTTTCTTTAAGATTTTTTTTTGAAAAAATCCCCCCAAATGACAAAACGGTTTAAGCTTAAAAAATTTGCGTAAAAATATTTTTAAAAAATTAAAAAAAAAAAATTTGAACGAATCGTAATAATGAGATTTTTGATGCTGTTTTTAACTTTTTTCAAAGATTGGTATAAGAAAAACTTGAATAACTGAGCCTAAACTCTCCCGATTTAGATTTGTGAGATATCATTGGAAAGGTATTTTCTCGCCCTTTTTATTTCTTTGCTAATAAACTCATTCAAAGGATGAAAGAGAAAGGTAGGATGAACGAATATCATTCAAAGTTGAATTAAGATGTGTTGGTATTTGAAAAAAAAAAAAAAATATTGGGACACGAATGAATTTTTTTTGCACATAAATAAAAATAGTGGGAAAATACCTTTCTACCGAGATCCCATAAGTCTAAATCAGAATAGTTTTGGCCCAGTTATTTAAGATTTTCGTAAATCAATCTTTTTGAAAAAAGTAAAAAAACACCATCAAAAATCGCATTATTACGATTCCGTTGAAAAGATTTTTAAATATTTTTATGCAGAATTTTTAAGCCCAATTTGCTTTGTGATCTGAGGGGACTTTTTTCAAAAAGTTCTTTAAGAAACTATTTTTATTCATAAAAAACTCCGTTTTTGGAGGTATTTTCAAATCGGTCCAGCTCGCTTAAATCTTAATATTTTTCCGAAATATTTTGGTGGACGTCTTAAAATATAATAAATTTTTTAATCCCGGCGGAAAAACCGCAACTTTTTTTGGTGATGCAGTCTAATATATATATATCATTTTTCGCTAGCCCTGATAGTTTCTAAAAAATTAACTAATGAGTTCTGACACCTCTTGCTTTCAATGCGAACACTCTACCTACTCAGGTGTACGTGGCGTATGAGTAACACTCGTTTCTGCTCATATTTCATACAAAAAACCCTTGTGCATTTTCATTTGACCAATCATTACTTTCTTATTTATTCATCGATTTTCTTTGTTAGTAGCTTAATTTTTCTAAAGGAACAAGTGCAAAACATTTACACAGAAACTCTTATTTTTTTTAATTTTTCCTGTTAAAGTTTGAATTTTTTCCATCTTTTCATTAAAAAAAAAAAAAAAAAAAATCTGGAATGATTAATTAATTTCTCAGAAACTATCAGGGCTATCGAAAAGTGATGTATGTACGGTTTATGGAGAATTTTAGTTGGAAATAAAACAAATTTTGCCTTATTTCCCATTGCTTATTTATGCTATTTGTGACAAAAATAGTTTACTGACAGAAGGAAAAAGAACTATGTTTATTCCAAATATACAATTAAACAAAAAATGTGATATAATTCATATGAAGAAAGTAATATTCACAAAATATCTTTACTTATGAAAAGTCTAACAAAATATAGGAAAAGAGTCTGTCTTTAATAACTGCCCAACAAATTGGACATAGCGCTTTTGTATGAATTTTATCTGCATGCTTTTTAATATGTTGAAAACATTGCTGGAAAACCTTAAAATGTTTGCATGGAACCATGGTGAAATAAACAGGTGAAGTAATAAAACAGCTTTTTCGCTTTATTTTCTGTCATTCGGCTGCCTTATAGTCAAATTTGAAAGGCAATTTTTCTCGCTCTAATTACTTCAATTCCGCCATGGCATGGAACAAATAAAAGTTGCCGTTCCTGTTCGCAGCATATAACACAGAGAATATTGTTTTGAGTTTTATCTTCAGTTAAAATTTCTGCATTATCATCACTGGTTTCACCATATCCGAAATGTGGATTTCGTTTACGAAGACGAAGCGAACATGTGGTACGAAGTAGTGATGTAAAAATATGTAAAATTTTACCTACTCTCATGAATGGCGCAATAAACAGGTGAAGTAATAAAACGGCTGTCTTATAGTCACATTTTATAGGCATGTTTTCAAATAAGGCAGTGTCAAAATATTTCTTCTCACTCTAATATTACTTCACCTGGTATATATAATTCCACCATGGGTGGGGTGCATGCAATAACACCATACGCAATAATTGCCATTACTTGGACATTAAAAAGCAGTTTCAGAAATGAACTAGTGTAATTTTATTATTATTCTTTTTTCTAAACGGTTATAATCACCCTCATTGCAAGAGCCGTGTCGAATGTAAGTCGTTTTTCGAGAGTCGAATCGTATCGAAAATTTCACGTCATTGCCTAAAATTTCCAGTCGACTAGTGTATTAAAACGGAAGCAGTTGGCAGGACTGCGTAGTTTTCGACGATTTTCGTCGTTTACTTATTTCAGCACGACAGTAGACAATGCCGAACGCGGACCGCGCGACGCTGGGCACTTTCAAAATTGTATACTAACAAATCCGTCCATTTAACTTGTTCATGTACTACTTTTTGTCAAATGTAACTGGGTGACTACCTACATACATATGTGCACTATTTTGCTTTATGACTCAATTGTGAAGATTAACCGTCGGTCTTATTGCTCAACGAGAAATGAAATAAAGCAAATTTGTATTATTTCGCATTCAATTGGGAAATAACACAAATTTGCGTTATTGCCGTTTGTGTTTTTCTATAAAAAATATTTGTTTAAAGCTGCCTTTACATGAAGCGATTTTCCAAGGGATTCAACATTGCTCTGGAAAAATCGCTCGTGTAAATGGCGATTCAAAAATCGTTTGCCTCAAAGTAGACAGCAAGTCAACTTTTGCAGGCGATTATCGCCTGTCAAAAATCGCCTCATGTAAAGGCAGCTTAACGCTTTTATAGGGATTCTACGAAACATGAATTTTCTTCAAATAGTAAAATATGTAGATGGGTAAACTTCAAAGCTCAGGTGGCACAATGCGATTTTACTTACTTTCGATATTCTTGAGTTCTGGAAGTGCCGAAAATAAAAATAAAAATTGGACCACCCTATTGCACATTTATGTTATATTACTGAAAATTGGTTCAGAAATGTTGAAATTATGAGCCAAAACGTTAAAATACCACCGAGAAACGGGGTTTCTTTACTAAATGCAGATTAGGCGGATTAGGAGTTTAGATTTGATGGCTTTCTCAGATACAACGAGAGAATTGTGATTACTTGTTATGTGATTTGTGGCTATTTTTTTACTAAGTTAAGGTTAAGTTGATTAAATTTCATTCATTTGTTTTTTTCTGTTTAAATCTTGTTTATATATATTAATGTAAACTTTTTATCTTATCACATTAAAAAGTAATGCAGAAAATTTAGTAAACTATTAAATTGCTATTAAGGGTTTCAGATTTTCCCACCTCCAACAACTCCTCCAGAGCCTGCTCCACCTGATCATCAACTGATAACGTGCACATATAAGAGTCAATTCGTATCGGCTTCCGAGTCTAGTTTGGAAGAAATAACATGTAATCTATTTTATTTATTTTAAAGAAGTGCAAATTTAATACTCTGATTATTTTTCATGCCCTCATTAAGCAGCTGATGTAAGTGGATCAAAGGATTCATTGGCCACTCATGAAGCAGGTTGATTTTAGCTCATTGTATTGTAACTATAATGTAGTAATGAATGTTGGTATTATTTATGACTTTAGTTTGCTTACATTTTTATACTTACCATTATTAAAAAATTTGGACGATATCTTCATTTGCATGTCTCAAACCATACTTACTTTTACGTACAAATACACAACTGTGCTGAAAGAATAATCGCTAAAGTCGGATTTTGACAGAATTGAGGAAAAGGTCGTACATACTACATATCGAGGGCTTATATTCAATACTCTCTACATGCAACTTTTACAAGAACTACTTTGTGATGTTAGAACCCATTTGGGACTTACCTGTCATCACAGATTTTAATTCTGACTTTGCAATTAAATAGTAAATTCTTCTGTCAAGCGCTATACAAGGCCAGCATTAATATCACCGATGACAGTTAAGACTTAGGTGGATTTTTATATCAGAATCTCATTTTTGTAAAAAGTGCAGATAGAGGTTATTAAATACGATTTTTTCTTGAAAGTTAGTAGAAAAACACATTGCATTTTTAAGCCATTTAAGACCAATTTTAAGGGGAAATTTTTTTTATATACCTTGGTAAGTCCTAGCTACCTCAGACTTGCACTTTATTCTACTAAAATTGATTAAAATTGGCTAAAGAACTGCATACTCAGCTTTTTTCAAAAGTGTGTAATTAAAAAGTACAAAATTTTAATGAAAATTTGGAGAAGTGTGTATTTAAAAAGTACAAAATTTTAATGAAAATTTGCAGAATTTTCTTTAATTTTGCACAAGGTTTGGAGCTCTGATTTTTGGGGTTATGTGTGCGAAAAGTAAAATAATTAAAAAACAGTTTCCCGTTTTGCAAAAATATCGCTGTACCTAAACTTTATTGATTGACTGTATAGCGCTTGACCCAGTTCACAGTGAAGTTCAAAAGTGTATTGACTCCCATTTGTTTTCAAATAGGTTTTTTATTTCTCTCATCGGTTAAGGTGTTCTTACACGATATGTATTTGCATGTGTACATGCCACTTTTTACATATGGAAAAGTCAATATATCGGGTAAAGGCAACTAAGATTTGTTTATGTACAAAACAGATGCACGTACGAAATAGAAATATTTCTATTTCCATCTGACACAGATAGAATCATCTGAGTTTAGTTTATTTCGTTTTCAAAGAACGTATTTTTAAATAGTTAAATAAAAACTGTGAATTTGACAGACATGCGCAATTACATATGTATTGAAAAAGCCAAGAGCAAATACATATCGTGCAAGAACACCTTTAGAAAACACGTATTTACATATAAACGCATCGTTCATTGCGAAGTAAAAATCGGCTGGTTTTCTTTCTACAGCTCGTTTTCATTTTAATTAATGTTCAAATAATTTTAAGTTATTGTTCGTAGAGGCGGAGGTCAACCACGCAAATTAATTATTAAAAAAATATCGAACAAAAAAAAAACGCAAATTTTATTTACTTTTGAATATGGTTTCAGCGAGTGCGCTATAAAGACACTGGTACAAACGCTTGAACGAATATGTGTTAAATCAAATCGGTTTCTTGTTAATTCGGTTCTTTCGTAGTAATAAAAATGGTAATAGACGTTATCGTGAACATGGATGTGAAACAGAATTTACAAAGTCAGCCACGCTCGCATTTCAATAAACTGCTCTCCCAAACTATGTTCCATCTTATCTCAATTTCTTACAGTAGGATAAAGTTTGCACTTTGTTTTTTTTTTTTGTCAAAATTCAACCTTTACTACAAGCCAGTAAAATTTAGCAACGCATTTTTTCATATAACATGGTATTCAGAGGTCAATAAATATCGAAGTCTTCTTTTGAATACCATCTGAAATTAATGAAGGTACACACACATGTGGTGTAGCTACTATTAAAAGCCGTTTGCTTAGCTTTTACAAGGATATAAACGTTTTATTGAAGCCGAAGTACGAATTGTAAAATTATTTGAAAATGGCATTTACAATTTGTTGCATATTAAAGTCAATAATATGCGTGCTTAAAGCGCCCTATCTCAAAAAACCTTTCAAAAATGCCCTATTTCAGAATTCGATTCAAAAACGTCCTATCTTAGCTGCCGACTCAAAAACGCCCTATCTCAGCAAATTTTCAATACATTTTGAAGTGAGATAGGACGTTTTTAAACCGAGTTCTGAGATAGGGCGTTCTTCCACGAAATTCTGAGATGGGGTGTTTTTCAATAAAATTTTAAAATAGGGCGTTCCTAAAAAGTTTTTGAGATAGGGCGTTTTTGAACTGGCTGCCGAGATAGGTCGATCTTCCACTCAGCAGTCGATATACAAAGTGTTAAGTTGGTATACACACGGAAATTTTAATTTCGGTTAATTAGTTAGTTATGACATCAATGTAACATTTATTGGCAAATATAAAAGTGTTTGTTTTTCATATTTCAATCAAGGACACAAAAAATTGTTGTACAAAGTGAACTACCCCAAATTAACTCACCGTTGACTGACAGACGATTTGTCACTTTCATCGCAAACGAAACGCTTATCGCACATAAATTTGTTTCCGTGAACATTTTATTACACTTAGGTCTTTTTTTATGCGGTATATGCGTATAATATGCCGCAATAAAAAGTTCAAAAACTGCATAAATTTAGATACTCCATATAAAAATTAAAAAAAACCGCATATAAAAATCCAGTGGGGCAATATTAAGCAAAACAAAACAATAAGCCAGTTCACTCTTTGATGCGAAAGGCAAAAGTTAGCGTTTGTTTTGTTGCTTTGCTGTGCGTTTGTACGAAACGACGCCATAACGGGGCCATATGTTTGTTGTAAAAAACTGCCGATTTTCGCACTTTCGCTCAAACGCACACAGTTTCGCATCAAAGAGTGAACTCTAGTAATTTATTTCTTTACTTCAATACTTTAGTAGTTAGTAGTTTGAATATTAGTTAAATAAATAAAATTTTATCTGTATTTTAACAAAACAAAAAAAAAAAATCGTGATCGATTTGCGATGCGAACACATTGATCAGCCGTCATAACCATTCTCGTTCGGTTCAGTTCGCCAATTCTTTTTTAATCAAGTAACCCCACATATCGACGGTCAAGATTTTTGAACCGATCATTTTTTCTTTTCGCCTTTCGGTATAAGTTTAAGCAACGTAACGTAACACGGTCAGTATTAATTGAACCAAACTTTTAATTTTTCCTTATTTTTTTGGTAATGTTTTTTGTGTATTCATTCCCAATAAAATTTGAAACATCATATCAAGTTAATAGTACGGACTTTACATCTTCCGTTGCGCTGAGGGGTAAAAATTATAGAATAAAAAAAAAACGTGCTAAATTTAAAGAAATACGCATACGAAAGGGCACAAACTCAACTCGTTTTAAATTTGAGTATGTACATTATAAAATATGTCGTTGTGAAGTGCACAGATGCTTTTTCGTAATTAAGAAGAAAAAAAATAATTTTATGTTCCGTGTGATGGTAATTGAACCCGGACCCTCTTTGCAGCAACCCATTGTATCAAGTGTCTTTGCACACTCAGCTACAGCCATACATGTAAATGTGTTTTCAAACAAAAATAAAATTTGCGCCAGCTGCGATTCGAAGCGGGGTTCTCCGATTTTCTAAGCGGATACTCTCTGCATGCCAATGTCGCACATGAAAATTTGTTGACTAAGTGCCCACATATCAGCAAGTCGTTAATTGTACCCGTTGTCCGCTACTGTATGACATTGTAACCAGTTTTAGATCAAAACTCATACCTTATGCCTTACATTCGGACCACTTTTAGTACAATTCAATACAATTGTTTTTTATTACATTGCTTTATATTTTTGGACTATCTTTGCTCTAGATACTCTACTATACCTACGACTATATTTTTCGAGCAATTGGACCAATCTTTCCTTCAGGGATGCTTTGTATACATATACTTTCTTAATTACATATGAAAAAGCATCCGAGACGTGCAAAACGCCATCCGTGCAGTGAAAAATGCTTCATTTTAATACGGGCGTATTTGAATTGAATATTTCCATTATACGTAGTGTATGTATAATGAAAATATTGTTTGTCGTTCTAATAAAAAACAGACTCCCTGAGGAAGGCGCGAAATGCGTCGAAACGCGTAGGAGTACAAAGGAAATTTTATTTCGCTTTTAACTCAACGGCCGAAACAGCTCTAACCCAGCAAACAACTAGATAGGAACTTGGCCCAAATTAAACACACGAAAATATTTAATTTTGAACACTTTTCACTTGATTTAAATACGAACATTTTTAAACGGTAATCAAATAAAAAAATTTCATTTTTACAACGCGGTTTTTGCCTCAGTGTGGTAGAATTTTTTATAATTTGAGTTTACAATTTTGTATTTGAGTCTTTCAACATGGAATTGTTTCGCATTCTCGATGCAACCTATTTGACAGAGGAACAGCGACAGATCGAAGATGAGATATATAACCTATATCCAGCACCAGTTCAGTGGACCGACACCGAAATAGCCGCTCTCAGTGCTAAAATATCTGCTTACCTTGGCCAACCATGGTTGATAAAATCCCATGCCATACACCAAATGAATGAGTTGGAAATATGTGAGAGAGCATATCGAGAATTGAATGCAAATGAGGTGTTAACACCTCAGGGTCGCCTTCATCAAATGATACATCATTATTATCGAACCGCTCGGTTAAAGTTAAAACCCGAATCGGCTCCATGCCAAGAAGATCTGGTCGGAAAATTTCAATCAAGATTCGTGAGCTTCGGATGTGTTCACCGAATACGGTAATCCCGACTTGCGATCCCCAATTAAGTTTAAACTCGACTTTCCATGATTCTGAGAATGAACGGGGAACGGTGAGTTTAACTCAAAATACTGTTCCATCACATTATTTACCCTTAACTATACCGGATTCGATTCCAAACCAGAATAAATAAATAAATATACCGACTTAGGTTCAGGCAACCCAATTCCCAATTCATTGTCAGGCGAAACGGAACCAACACCCTCATTACACCAACTGTCTCTAATGGTGGCTGAGTTTCTTGAGAACACAAACACAGATGCAACAGCAAATGATTCGTGATCGGATTCATTTGCAGACACCAATACATGACGTTCGTGACATGTACCAAACCATGCCACCGACCTTGAATCATACCTGGATACCACCATCGGCGAATCCTCCTCATGTTTCTTTGGTTGGTCCTTCGCCCTTAAAAACTCAAACGATCAAAACCTACCGGGGTGTTAGAACGTCTCATACCCAAGAACCAATTAATCCACCATCTCATTTAAATCCGAATCATTCACTATCCGGCCCACCACGATCACGACCAAATCAAGACACTATATTCGACGAATCTGCCCAAGCGGATGGAATGGATAGGAAATTTAGAGGCTTATCATCTTGTATGGAACGTTCTCAATTCCATGGCGTTCATGTAAACGAAAAATTTCTATCGGTTGTATATTATTGGCTCATTTCGATATAAGATTGGGGTACCCGACCATGAATTGGTTATGCGTTTGGTACCCACACGCACGGGGGCCGCTCGACAATGGTTTTTCACCGAACTGAGAAACTTCGGAGATTATAAAGATTTTTGCACAAAACTTCGTGCTCGCTTCCTCAACAAACATACTCGGGCTCAAGTAATAATGTCATATGCACAGATTAAATTCGATCCACGGTCGCAAACACTGCTGAAACACATCGATGACCTGAAATTCCAATGACAGGGAAATTCCTTTGAAAGGGATCGCCTCGATATCATCATTGGTACCTCCGATCATCTTCGTGAACTCGGCCACACTCGACAAGTCCACACATTAGAACAATTGCGTGAGTTCGCTCAGCGAATTGCACCACATTCGCTCATTATTGCCACACCCGTCCGGAAAGAACCCGTTCGGATAGACAGCGATCAGAACCACGGGAAATTTCGGCACTACATGATTCACCGGATGATTTTCCACATTCAGAATATACCGCTTCGTTTCCTGGATCCGACTCAGATGACAGGGAATGTGCATAAGTGAGCAAGCAAAAGAAACCAGTTAAACCATCTCAGAACCGTACGTATTCGAAACCAGTCGATGATTATAAAAATGACAAAAATCGAAATAAGAATGATACGAAAGTAGGAACCATCGTCGACAAATTTCTCGCTGTTAAGGGTGACGAAAATGTACGATATGCAAAATGTCTCGTGTGGGGTCATCACTTCCAAAAGTGTGATATGCTACAAATGTACACGACCGGGAGTGATGTCTGATCAATGTCCGTGTTCAAAAAACGCATAAGTGAGGCGATTGGGAATGATGGTCCGTCGTACTCAGAACCCATAACCTTTTCTAAATCCACGGTCTCTTACAATCCTTTTTCTACCGAAGTCCCTTTAAAAATGGACACATCTTCAGTCCCTAATTCCAGTAATAATTCTACTCTGATTCTTAACGAATATAATCAAACTCAAATGGATGGCATCTGGTTGATGTTCTGAACGGACTTTACCAATTACCAAACCTGCTTCAGCTCCAGTCCCTAATCACACTCAAGACCGAGTCAAAAAAATTAACCAACCACGACCCCGCGATGTTTTTTTTTTTATCTCAAAGAAATGTTTGACATATAATATTCCGAACGATTGTCGCGATTATCTCACGGTTATGGCTAACAACCATTCTCATACGGTTTTACTCGATGGTGGAGCCGAAGTCACAGTCATTTCCCAAACGTTTTATGAGAAGTACAAATGGGGGCAGTTGCAACCTACCAAAACATCCATTGGTCTTGCCGATAATTCGATCTCTTTTAAGGCCATTGGTATAGTGGATTTATTATATACGGTCGGTAGTCTTTCTCGACTTGTGCCAACTCTGGTCGTACCCAATTATGGGACGGACATCCCTTGAGGCCTTCTCTTTCGAACTGGTGCAGAACAAGGAGAAAGTGCAGCGATTTTTAAACATACAGCCAAAGGTGATACCGAAGAAGTTGCACCGGCTAAAGTTTACATGGTTGTGGCGGATGAATTTATTAATTTTTGTAACCAGCCACCATGGAATGAGAAAGATACAAGCTCAGGTATCTTCTATGAGTAATTATCTGGAGCCAATTGACGCTTCCACACTCGGTTTAGATGGTGATATAGATACACCAAAAATAACCAGCGTCAGTCTTTCTACATAATCCAAATCAAAGACAAATGTTGGACGCCGTTCTCAAACTTCTTAATCTAACTCCTGAGTCTGGTCCTTTAAATGTCACTAATCAGATGGGACAAGTAATTGATACGGGTGATGCAAAACTCGTCATGAAACGCCAGTATCCAGTATCGCCATATGTGACTAAACAAGTTCAAGCCGAATTGGATAAAATGCGTAGTCGTGACATCATTATGACCATCGAAGAAAGTCCTTGGCGGTCACCAATTCTGGCTGTAAAAAAGAAAGACGGAACGTGTCGCGTGTGTTTGAACGCTCGAGAATTGAATAAAATCGCCGTTACAACTACCTATTCAACTATGGATATTAACCAAATTTTAACACGACTAAAGTCAGCAAAATACCTAACCAGTATTGATCTGTCTCAAGCTTTCTTTCAAATTCCCTTGGCAAAATCGAGTCAACTGAAACCCGCTTTTGCATTCGGTAACAAACTTTACGCTTTTCGTCGCATGACGATGGTGTTGAGAAATTCACCCGCCAGATTAGCCCTTCTCATTGATAAAATTTTCCGTGATTTGGTTCCACATGCACTCGCATACCGGGTTGATTTTTGATTTAAACTTCGACGTTTGAAGAATACGCTAAGATATTGGATATTGTTGCAAAACGTTTGGCTGGGGCCGGCTTAACCATCTCAACATCCAAATCGAATTTTTGTTGTAAACGATTGGAATTCCTGGGTTACGTTTTGTCTCACGAGGGTCTATCTGCGAATCCATCTCGGATTCGAGCTATTCTTCAATTTGCATGGTCCAAAACGGCAAAAGAAGTCGGACGGTCCGTTGGTGCAGCAGGCTGATACCGTAAATTTATTGCAAATCTTGCGGAGATCACAATTCTCCTTTGTGAATTGTATAAAAGAAACCGAAAGGACCCATTGAATGAAATACCACTGCTGAACAAGCCTTTCTCAAACTCAAAGGGTGTCTAACCACCACTCCCGTTCCGACTATGGCCGATTTTTCTCGACGCCTTATCTCGTTCTTTTGCTTTTCTCAACATCGTTCGCAGAAATCCAATTGACCTTCCGAGTAATTTCCACGTTAATTTTCCCCCAATCACATCCGTGATCAATATTGAGCCAAACACTTTCGATAAATGGTACAACAAAATGCATGCCATGGCCTCAAAATAACCATTAGATAGATATAAAACTTATATATAATCGATTGAAATTTTCCATTCGTTCTTTTGCTCTTCTCAACATCGTTCGCAGAAATCCAATTGACCTTCCGAGTAATTTCCACGTTAATCTTCCCCAATCACATCCGTGATCAATATTGAGCCAAACACTTTCGATAAATAGTTAGTACAACAAAATGCATGCCATGGCCTCAAAACAACCATTAGATATATATACAACTTCTCATATCATCGATTAAAATTTTCCATTCGCGGAAATACTGTGTACCATTTTCTGACAGAGCGAAAGTTCTCCATGAAAACGACAACCAACATTCTCATCAGGGTGTTTGGAAAACTTATAGACGTATCGCATAGCGCAATTACTGGCCAAATATGTATGATGCCGTTTATATTACGTTCGGTAATGTGAACTATGCCACCGCATTAAACCAGGTAATGATAGCACCAAAACACCTAACGGCGAATATAGAGAACCAAAACGACCGGGTCGTCAATTATCGATCGACTTCGTCGGTAAGCTTCCCATTTCTAAAAACCGTAACCAATGCATCTTCGAAGCCACCGACTGTTACTCGCGGTATGTCTGGGTGCAGCCCATGAAAAATGCAATTCTCTTCGCCATATATTCACTGTGAATGGCTGCCCCGCACTCATTAAATCAGATAATGGGACTCAATTCATCAGTCAAACCTTCGCAAAGCTTTGCGCCGATTATAACATCAAACACATCCACAAGCCAATCAGGTGGAGGCGACAAACAAAAGAATTAAACTTGGATTACGCGCTCACATGGCTGATATTCTTGAACGTTTCCCCTGGAAAATCATCTTTCTCGTGTTAATCATGATATTAACACTTCAGTGCATTCAGCTACGGGCTACACGCCATATTTCTTACACACCGGTCGTGAATATGGGAAAGATGAAAACGAATATAAATTATTATTGGATGTAAATCCAAACCATACAAAGGATGTGGAACAACGTAAGACTCTGGCTGATGAAATTCGGGACAAATAGTTCGAATAATATCATCAAACAGCACAACGGGCATTGACCCGCAAAAGAACACGCCATTTTGAGATTGGCTCGGAAGGATACATTCCCAATCCTAAATAGTCTGTGGCCGGAGAGGGCTATGCACAAAAATTAGTCCCACCAAAAATAAGAGCCTATGTTTCACGGAAACTATGTTCGAATTCGTATAAACTGATCGATGCTAAACACCGAGTGTTTGGCAATTATTCCGCCGACCTAATCACAACACGTTAACTTATTCTGTTACATTCGCCTTCTCAAGAATTTCGATGAATATATGGCGGACCTCCATAATTAATTGATGATGCATTTATTACAAGATACCCGTCTTCTTAAGTTAGACAAAAACAAATGTGATATTACATTAGTTTCCAAATACACCCTTGGCGCAATCGATTCGCAACATACGGATAAACCGCGTATCGATAACTTTGTCGTTACTCTAGTCAAACAGAAAGTGCCATCTTCAGGAAAATAAGTTAGACAAAAACAAATGTGATATTACATTAGTTTCCAAATACACCCTTAGCGCAATCCATTCGCAACATACGGGTAAACCGCGTATCGATAACTTTGTCCTTGCTCTAGTCAATCAGTGAATCAGTAAAACAGTGTAACTGTAATAGTGAATCTACTTTTATCCTTTGGCTTTTCACGATCATCTAAACGTTTACGCGCCCAAATGCTAAAAAGGGGAAAACTTAAACGGTATACAAAGTAACAGGGTTGGTTGTTTTGCAGTGGTAACAATAAAAATCCACACCTGCTTTTCGATCACATTCCTTTCTTCAAATCCATTCTCAAATGCTATTTCAGAACCATGGTACTCCCTTCTTATGTGATGGTTGGTCAACAAGTACAGCGCCTTATGCGCCTAGCAATCAATTGGGATCACAAGGATGCGTTTCCCATATTCGCGCCTGAAGTTGATCGAAAAGCTCAACAACCCCCATTGGCCCCAGGTTCTCAATACTTGTAGGCAGCCGATTCGGTCTTTTGTCGGTTGCTTGAGGTAGAAAAGTTCTCGACCATTGATATTTAAGCACCACGTAGATATTCCTAACCAATGGCTGATACCGAAAAGGTTTCAAGGGACACCCAAAAAATGTTAAAAGATTAAAATGATAATTGATTTTGTAATAAGTGAAATGAACCAATAAATGAAATAATTTAGTTTAGTTTTGTTATTGCGACCTTATCGAGAAATTATACTCAAACCTCCCAATCAAAAACATTGGCATATCATTATATCCAAGGCTGAAGAATTTCATCCTTCTCGGTACATTGCTAGTAACTCGATTAAAGTAAAACAAGAAAAGATTCATAACCAAATCGTTTATCAATGTCCTTTCATCTATATTAGCTTATTTAATGCATACTGAAGCTAGTACAAACAACATGTTTACATACATATGCGCTCATAGGCGAACTGAATGACCCAGGGTGGAGTTGATGAAGATCATGTAAAACGATTTCGATGTTAGGGATCTAACGTCCATTAAACCACAGCTCGTGAATCGCATTCGAACCACCATTCTCATATCCTTACTAAACGCTCCAAATTTTTTGTTGACGTATCGCTGAAGATGGGAGGGGGATAATGATCCATTATTTTGATTGGCCAAATAATAGACAACAGAACAATCGTGAAAAATGTAATCATTACCAAACTGTCAAAGCTAAACTGCAAAATGGGGGGATTGCCAGATGAATGTATGTAACCAATGTTTATCCAAGACAATCTGTATAGACACGAATTGATAGGCCTCTATGAAAACGCCCACACACACGATCAAAGAATCGGTGGTCACATACCACGAGGCTAGGAAATAATTTTGCTTTTCCGAATTGGACCCGGAGCGAACCACACACATTAGCCCTCGAAAGAATGGAAATAATCATAACCGAGTAATTAAATTGGACTAAAAGCTGGCGACATTCAGTTAGTCGATATTCACCCATAATCTAATAAAGGGAAATAGACTGAGCCCAACTATAAAAAAAGGCTGACAGTAAAAAGCCTTTTTTTCTTGTATCAGGTTTGGTAAAAGTCAATCCTCAGAAGGCGTATACTTGGGGAAAATACTTATCAGCATTGTTCCACCACATTCCTTCCGGCAAATCCCCAACCAAGTTATTGCAGTGGTATAGCCTTGCTGTTTATTTTTAGTGGTGAACAAGTCTCTTTCTTCAAAGTAAATGTTGTCTGAATACACTTGCCCTCGTTAGCCTCTCGTTGGTGCTTCTCAAAGAACGGGCCTCGTCGCATGATTCAGTGTTCGCCAAAGGGAGTAGTCAGTCTGTTTAGAATAGACAAGAACTAAAGGGTCGCCTGCAACAAAATACGTAATTCCCATGTACACGCATCCGGATCCTTCTTAAGCTTAGAAGAGCGAATTCTTTTCCATTTCCTTCTTGATTTGTGCTTTTTACTTATAAAGTTAATAATGTTCGGTGTGTGCAGGCTAGGGCAGTAAGAACTGCGATATTTAATAGAATGATTTGGTGTTGCAATTTCTGCAGCTTTAACTGTTATATCAGTTAGATTTTCAGCTGTCCTGTCAATATCACTATTGGTCCGAATAAGAATTTCCGGGTCAATGTGAGAACTGACATACTTTTTGTATTTTTAGCAGTTCTGACATGATGGAACAAAACAAACTTCTGATTCGTGTTCAGCGCATCAATACATTAGGAAAGCTAGTCTGATCCCCGGAACCCGACACTTTTTTTGTGAGGCTGCTTAATTTTTTAATAGCTGCATTTTTTTGTAAGCGAGCGACAAAAGAACGCTCAACCTTTTAGCTACTTAAGCAACCCTGTTGGTAGCTATTAAGAAGCATGTGATTAGTTTAACGGGATTTAGATACAAAAACCAATTTAAATGAGTAATTATACGAGGTATTTGCGTAATATATATACTTATTTAAAATATAAGTCACGTATATAAGGAAACAAAAATGTCCCTCTCCACTTTTCCATTAACAATTCACAATAGAGCAGTTTTTTCACTTACCAACACTACCCTTCAGGTCGCGTATTTTTTAACCGATCTGGCTGAGCTCGGATAAATAGCCGAGTTTGTGTTGTTGCTTTGCGCGTATTTCATCATGTAAGCGAGTGTTCTTTTGTAGCTCGGTTGCAAAAGAATGCACCTAATATCTAAATCATTTATTGGTTAGTTTTTATGAATATTTTTTAGTTTTTGTTTAATTGTATGCACATATTCATGTCTTATTTCTATTGCATAAAACTCCATGTCTATTTATTAGGTACATTAATTGAATTACTTAAATGTGACATGGTGCACCCATGATTGCACTATTATGTTTTTGTGCCAGTTATAAATTTTCACAAATATCACATAAATATCACTAATTTTTAACCGACTTCACAAAAGTAGAAGGTTATCAATTCGTCGGCATATTTTTTTATGTATATTACCGCATAACTTTGGACCACGTTAACCGATTTCAATAATTGTTGTTTTAAAGGAAAGGTGTTACCTCACAGGTGGTCCCGTACTAAATTCGATCAAATTCGATCATTGGATCATGAAGAAATTAACGATAACTTTAAATTTTTATATGAGATTTGAAGTCGGTTTTGTTTTTTGCTTAAAAATTACTTGTTTTAAATCAATTGCATAAAACTATACGCCTAATTTTAACTTTTCATGAGCAAGAATTTTCTGCCTTAGTTTCTTAAGAGTGTAGTGTGTACATTTATTAATCAAACAATTGGTTAAGCAACCTAAGAACTTATCAAATTTAAATTATCTAAAAAAATATCACAAACTTCAGTTGTCATAGCAACAGTAGCTTTTTATAAAAATCACTAATATTTTTGTGAGTTTCACAGCGATCCTGTAGCGCATTTCAAGGTCATTGAGCACCCCATATTGGTTTCAGTAGAAAATCGAAAGTTGGTATAGATATTACAAATATCAAAAGGGAACACTAAGGGGGTGCCCCTTTTTCTAGGATGACATTTTTTCCCCCATACAAAAATTGGACGGCTCTAATGTACATGCAGTAGAGTCCGACCGATTAATCGGCATCGGCTGGTATCGGCACAAAATTGAGCATCGGCATCGGCCTTTTTCGCGGATTATTTGGAATTTCTTTTCATATGCTCCGGTGAAGCGACAGACAACAACCAACATCAAAAAACATTTGCAGACAGCTCACAAAAATTAATATTTTTGGTTGAAGGTGTTTCACGTTTTTATATGGAGGACACTGCCAGAAAAAAATGCCAAAAATTAACGGGATGCTATAGCAGCTTGAAAGATGCACTTCATTGTACTAGAATTAAATGATCTACAAAACTGCATACCCAAATTCTGATTAAAAAATTTGAAATTTTGGTGAAAATAAGCAGAATTTTTCTAATTTTTGTACAAAGTTTGAAGTCTGAATTTATATGGTGTTTGTTGTATACCAGCTAGACTTTTATAAAAAAAGATAATAAACATTAAATAAACAAAAGAAAAATGCCAAAACCGGTCAAAATATCGCAATTCTTTTATTTTATGGACCACTATATGTATGTACTAGGGATGTTGCGAATGTGGAATTTTAGACATCCGCGGATGCGAATGCGGATGTGGATGTTTAAAGCGAATGCGGATGTCAAGTATTTTAAAGAAATAACTTGGGTGAGTAAATTAAATAGGTGATTTAGGTAAATAAAAAATGAAAAGTTGATAATTTTTAATGTTTTTTTTGTTTATTTAGTACTTGAATTTAAAAGTTGGAACATTGCATTTAATAAAAAGTAATGTTGCTGCCTTTTCGGGTTCCAGCCTGTTTCTTAAAGGGTAGTAAGGCGACCAACTTGAATAACTTAAAACTTGACAAAATTTTAAATTATTTTCGATTGACGCTGCACCAGTTGAGAAGACCATCAGTTATATTTATTTTTTTATTGTGGTACAATAATTTCTTTTTGAGAATTGCATCGAGGCTACAAATGTCGGATGTATCCTCCTGACTTATCTTCACAATCTTTTCCAAAAATTTCTTCATTCTCATTCTTTTGGTTGTTCAGAATTTGTAACGCCATTAACGGTTTTCGATTTAAGTTTTTGTAATTCGTTTTTAATACTTTCTTCTGGGATTGTTTTGAAAAATTTCTGCTTATAGCGAGGTTTCAAATAGGTCGATGTGGTAAATAAATTGTTATTTTCTAGGAATGAAAATTTCTGTTTTGAAAGTCGTGGCTGCGAGCCGAATTAGTTTACAATCTTGTTATATTGTTAAAAAGGCACCCATTTTTATAATAATTCGAATTATTGGAATCACGGACAATGAAGGTCTCAGATCTGCTTAGATCCCGGGTGACTTCTTGAAAAGATTCACCTGTAATGAATAGCTTGTAATTCATTTTATAATTAGCTGAGTTCGACTTTTCCTAGTTGCAGGCAGTCACAATTAATTACTCACCGCTAGCGATTCATCCAGTTTTTTCAACAGACCTTTGGCAAATAATATTCGATAGTTACATTAATACATTACAATAATAGGTAATTCTTACCTAATTACAGGTTGTCTTTTAACGCGCAAATAGTCCATTCTCTTCATAGCTAGACGTTGAACATTTCCGCTGGAAATGCCTCTTTGAATTTAAATTACAAAAGAAAGGGGACAGTTTCAACGTAGCATCTCCACAGCCAAAAAATACTGGCTACAATTTGTCATTTTGTTTGCCAGATATACGTTTTATCAGTGCACTTCCACAATATTCGCATTCGCAAAAGCTCCGCATTGATTATTGCGAATGCGAAAGCGAATGCGAATGTTGAAATTAATGCGGAAGCTCCGCGGTTGCGAATGCTAATATTCGCAACAACCCTGGTATGTACACACTTACCTAGTAGCATATAAGTTCTTATGCATTGAGTGCAAAAGAGCGTATAATATTTCTTGCTTAGCACCATACAAAAAAGTGTTTTACAGGTACATAAATGTGATATATGTACATATATTTTAATGTATGTACTAGGGTTGTTTGTCATATTTTTCACATTCGCGAATGCGAATTTTCGGAATGCGAATGTGCGAATGTTAATGCGAATCTTGGGAATAACATTAAAAAGCTATAATCAACTTAAGTTATCGTAAAATATGAATAGTCATTACAGGTCATCAAACGTTAACAAAAAATGCGAACACATTTGAGGGCGCCCAGTTAGATCTTCATATTTCTATTTTCTACAAAATGCAGCAGCGTACAAGGGTTGTTTTGCCTGTAAAAAACTAAACATTACATATTCGCATTCGCAAAACATTCGTATCATTTGATGGGAATGCGAATGTCGAAGCTAATGTGTAAAATGATGCGAATCATTCACATAACGAATGCGAATGCAAATATTCGCATAATCCCTGGTATGTACATTTGTACATGTGTATGTAATGTTGCATAACAAGCCAGTTAATTCAATTATTTGTTTTCTTTTGTTTTGTTAACTCTGTTAAATTAACTGATTTTATGAATTAATACATTTATTTGTAATTTTTTATGGAATCGGCTTCGGCATCGGCCGATTCTTTCCCCATAAGCCGATTAGACTCTTAACAGACAGTGTGCGGACTATACCACTTTTCTGGTAGATCTACCAATTTTTTTTTGCGTTTCCACCACATCTACCACCGTAAGCTTAAAATCTACCACATTTTACAATTTTGCTCATTTTACAATTTGGATGATTTTACCATCATTAACTTTCTGATGATTTTGTGGAATATCGTGAATTAGACAATTGTGAATACGACATTGGCTCTAATTTTTGCATTCCATTTTCTAATTGATTCCTCTTTCTTTTCAACACGTGCCAAATTTGCTAGGTGCTAGCATCAGTGAATGGTGTAATTTAGCTGCGAAATCAATGGCTTTAGGAGGGAGTGCAGAAAATGGACAAATTTATGAAAACAGGGACATTTTAACTCGTTTTTGCTCAGATTATTACGAAACTAATAAAGTATAAAAAACTTAATTGTATGATTTACACAGAAAATTGACATTTTCCAAAAGTGGCGGGTGGGACAACGATGACACTCGCCACACTGAGTTGATGGATTCGTTACCCAATTTCAGACAAACTATAAATATTTCGTTCAAAGCGCCTTCTCGTATGTAGCTAATATAATGTTAAGGCCCATTTATGCTTTACTGGCATTATCATATTAGAAAATTAAAAAAAAATCTCCTTTAGCTTGTGGTGGGTGGGACAGTATTTTGTGACGGGGTATCTACTGAGGATGCAAAGTTCGTCAGTTCATATGAATATTTATTATACTTTTAATAAAATGGCCTTATTTAAACGATGGGAAGATTTCGTATTTCCAAAGTTAGGTTATCAAAAAATTGCCTGTGAACTTCCAATAAAGATTTCTTTGAAAGCTGACAACCTCTCACCTTATGTAAATCAATTTTTGTAATAACTTTATTTATTAAATATATTTTAATAATAAATACTTTTCAGGAGAAAACAAAGCCCCTCAAAACCATTACCGGTGGAAGATAGTTCCGGAGAAAGCTCATTGTTTTTTGACGTACCTTATGTAACAGCGAATTACGTGTGTGTGTGTTTTTCTTTTACATTAGTAATATATGTATGTACGTATGGACGTGTGAAAGTATTGTATCTTTTATAGACTAATAAAAGACTTAAAAATCTTAAATATTTTATTACATACATACTAGGGCGGGGCAATTTTTTTATTATGCGCGTATAGCATAGGAAGATTCCATGTGTAATTCTAAGCAAATTTGCTGAAGAAACCAAGTTTGCTGAAGTTTGCCAAATTGCGGAAATAGGTTTCGAAGAAAATGTCAAAATTTTCACTGTTGGGCCCTCCTGTGGAAGTTTTAAGAAGATAAGTGCCGAAATTGATTCCTCATACCAAAAAGCCCCTTTTAGCATATTTTTATACAAAATCAAATCACTACTTTACGACTACTGTGAAGTGGATAAATTCCATTTCGTTTCATGCCGAGTGAGGGAAAAAACAACTTTTCGTAGAAATGGTGTAGAATTCTTGAAAATCAATATTTTTAGATCGGAAAACTCGGTTCCTATTCAGGAGATTCCCAAAAATAATACCCAGTGGTTTCTTTAACCATTTTTTCACGGTAACTATATGTTATAGGTCCGCCAACACCCCCATAAAATGCAATGGGTGACCAATAAAAAATCTTTAATATTAAAAAATGGTTAAATAAACAACTGGGCATTAATACTGAAAGTCTCCTGAAGAGCACCACAGTTTTCCGATCGAGATATATAGATTTTCAAGAATTTTATACAATTTGTATGAAAAATTGTTTCTTCTCCATATAAATACAAGTAATTTTTAGCAAAAAAAAAAATTTAAAAAAAAAAAAAATATATATATATATATATCATGATCCAATGATCGTATCTAAACCATATTAGTATGGGACCACCTCTGAGACACTAGCTTTCCGATGCAAAAATCGAAATCGGTTGACGTGGTCCAAAGCTATGCGGTAACATACATACAAAAAAAAAATATATATTCCATTTTCGGGAGTCGGTTAAAAATACATGGAAAACTTTGAGCGCTTTGAGCACTCCCTAAATATTTTTTGATTTCAAAATGAAAAATAGTGGTATATTTTTTCGGTAGAGAACAATCCTAGGGGACGCCGGCATTAAAATTCCAACTTTATTTTTTTGGACCACTCTAATATACATATAAAGGAAAATTTGTTTTATTTTATTTTATGAATTCTATTTTTGTGTACTGTTTTTTCTTTGTTTCTTGCTTCATCAAAAATTGTGACGTTTACACTACACCGTCAATTTGTTTTATAACGTATGTCACCTGGTATATGTTTTCATGTTTATTGCGTGGTTCTTTTTGAACAAGAATGCGCCGTTTTATCTTATATTATTTTATTTCGAATTTTGTGTTTGGTTACTAATTATTTCGCAATTTTGTGCGACTTTTGCATTCGATATTTAACTTCTTTCGCGTAATTTTCTACGTTATAAATAGGGCAAATTTTATCTTTTTTTTAATCTTGAAGCACTGTGGCCTTTTTCCCAAATATCAATTCAAAAAGGGGAAAATTTATTATCGAAAACTGTTGTTAGTTGTTGTGTTGTGCAAAGATGTAAAATATTTTAAGTAAACGTCCTAATCGGAAAATGTTTCATTCAAAAATATGCGCGTAAAAATATTCGTTAAACACTCTGTGGTTACGTTCGATAGTACCCCCAATTTCATGATGGTGTGCAGTTAAAAAATCGTGTTTAACCTTTAAAAGATTGGTTAATTCGGAAAAAATTCAGTTTTTGAAATTAAGCAGGGTTTGAAAATGCTCTAATTTTTTTATTTAATTTGATTATGCTGTGCTTTGTCTTCGGCATGTATGATATTGAAAGCAAAGCAACAGGAACCAAGAAAATTATAAAATTATTATAGAATTATAAAATTTATTATATTTTAAGACGTCCACCAAAATATTTCGGTAAAATATTAAGATTTAAGTGAGCTGGACCGATTTGAAAATACCTCAAAAAATGGAGTTTTTTATTTCATTTCTCATTTATTTCAGAAACATTACTACAATAAGACTTAGGCACTCCGCACATTACGCGCCTAATCATAGTAGAGTAATCGTTTTGTCATGTCAAAACGAATGCATGACGGACTCGACCTCTGCACACTTGCGCGCCCTGCGTAAGCCCTGCTTGCGCGCACATTACACATTTTCTGGCCGGTCTTTCTCACTAATACACTTTCGCGAACATTTCTGCAATAAAATATTGCATACACGTTTATGGCTTAATACAATTGGCAGGAGTTTTAGCACAGAATCATTAATTTTCAATTATTATCTACTGAAATGACAAATAATTTTTATTTCGAGCACAAAAAAGTAAACAAATGCCGATATCAAAACGGCAAGCGCCTTACAATGTTGGGCGCTTCGATTTATAAAGTTTTTATGATTAGGCGAAAACATGATTATGAATCGTAATATACAGAGCTTCATTGAAATACATGTGTTCGGTATAAAAGCTTCATACTTTAGTACGCCGGAACGATTACACTACTATGACTAGGCGTTTAATGTG
>NW_016157423.1:210318-226808 GCF_001687245.7 Rhagoletis zephyria | reverse complement strand
TTTTTTTTTTATGTATGTTACCGCATAACTTTGCACCACATCAACCGATTTCAATAATTCTTTTTGCAACGGAAAGGTAGTGTCTCAGAGGTGGTTTAGATCCGATCATTGGATCATGAAATATATAGATATATATATATTTTTTTTAAGTCGGTTGTTTTTTTTGCTAAAAATTACTTGTTAGTACAACAATTTCATACAAATTACAAATTACAAATAAAATACATACAACAATAGAATATTAAATCTTACAACAAAATATCGAAAGGAATTATAATATAGATAAATATTACAAATATAGATTACAAATACAGATTGGTTCATCAATTTGAAGAAAAGTGGGTATACAAGATAGCTTTAAAGTTGCTCTTGTTAAGTTTGCTTCTAACATTAATTGGAATGGAGTTCCAGATTCGTATAGCGTTCATGAAAAACAGTCTTGTGTAATTGTAAATTGTCGTACGATCGTTTTTCATATAGGTAATAAGGTATCTTCGTAAAAGGAAAATGCAGTTTCCGGCCTATGAATAAAAATAGTTTCTTAAAGAATTTTTTTTTTGAAAAAATCCCCTCAAATGACAAAACGGTTTAAGCTTAAAAAATTTGCATAAAAATATTTAAGAAAAATTAAAAAAAAAAAAATTGAACGGAATCGTAATGAGATTTTTGATGCTGTTTTTTAACCTTTTTACAAAGATTGGTATAAGAAAAACTTGAATAACTGAACTTAAACTCTTCCGATTTAGACTTAAGATGTGTCATTGGAAAGGTATTTTCACGCCCTTATTTCTTTGCTAATAAACTCATTCAAAGGAAGAAANAAAAAAAATTGAACGGAATCGTAATGAGATTTTTGATGCTGTTTTTTAACCTTTTTACAAAGATTGGTATAAGAAAAACTTGAATAACTGAACTTAAACTCTTCCGATTTAGACTTAAGATGTGTCATTGGAAAGGTATTTTCACGCCCTTATTTCTTTGCTAATAAACTCATTCAAAGGAAGAAAGAGAAAGGTAGGATGAACGAACGACATTCAAAGTTGAATTAAGATGTGTAGGTATTTGACAAAAAAAAATTAGACACGAATGACTTTTGTTTGGACAGAAATAAAAACAGTGTGAAAATACCTTTCTACTGAGATCCCATAATTCTAAATCAGAGTAGTTTTGGCCCAGTTATTCAAGTTTTTCGTAAATCAATCTTTGAAAATCTCATTCTTACGATTCCATTGAAAAGATTTTTAAATATTATATATATTATATATTATATTATGCAAATTTTTTAAGCTTAATCTAATTTGTCATCTGAGGGGACTTTTTCCAAAAAGTTCTTTAAGAAACTATTTTTATTCACAAAAAACTCAATTTTTGGAGGTATTTTCAAACCGGGCCAGCTCACTTAAATCTTAATATTTTTCTGAAATAATTTGGTGGACGTCTTAAAATATAATAAATTTTGTAATTCCAGCGGAAAAACCGCAACTTTTTTTGGTGATGCAGTCTAATGTACATAGATAATATACCATTCAGCACAGCTTCATGCGCACGCACATCCAAGCAGATCACAACACAAAAAAATTCTATATCACAGCACAGCAAAAGCACTAGCACAGCAAATCGAAAGCAATAAATAATTTTCACTAAACTGCCAATAAAAAAGCAAAATAAAATTTTCAAAGTCCCAGTAAAAGCAAAGCAGTTCGAATGAAAATCAAACAATTAAAAGCCAAGCAAAAGCAAAAATAGTGCTGTGCTAACAGTTTTTCAAACCCCGAAATTAAGTGCCTAAATCAGATTTAATGGAATTCAACCGTAACCGTAAGTTAAGACAAAGCTTTCGAAAATAGCAGAAGCAATCGTTTTAGCGCTTTTATCTGGCACAGCTACTGTTACTAAATAATATTTACATATTACGTACTTAAAATCGCATATAATGGTAATTGCGACCCTATTACCACTACTCGACTCAGGTAGCGGTCCTAATGTGTCGATTACAATAATATCAAATAGTTTGCAAGGTCTTGGTGTTAAAATAAGATTTTCCTCGTTTTTAGGTTTATAGGTCGACTACACCTTTTCCAATTGAACTTCGGATATCGTAAAATGTACTTCAGATTAGTCAACTGTACTTCAGAAACCGTAAAATATACTTCAGACTAGTCAATTGTACTTCAGAAACCGTAAAATAGAATTCAGACTAGTCAATTGTACTTCATAAACCGTAAAATATACTTCAGATTAGTCAATTGTACTTCAGAACCCGTAAAATATACTTCAGACTAGTCAATTGTACTTCAGAAACCGTTAATTGGACTTCAGATTAGTCAATTGTACTTCAGAAGCCAAAAAATGTACTTCAGAAACCGAAAAATGTACTTCAGATTAGTCAATTGTATTTCAGAAACCATAAAATGTACTTCAGATTTGTAAATTGAACTTCAGAAACATATGTATAACATTTTCGCCAAAAAATGCACTTACCACAAACGAGCGCTCAACCATGAATATCAAGTAGATTACAAGCAATTTTATGCAAAGTATGTATGTATGTTAAGAAAACAACAAGCGGTCTTAACCCGCAGAAAAACAAATTGGAAAAAATTTGAAACAATCTTTTCTAATAATATTTCCGACCTCACAAATCAAATAAACTCGGAACATCAACTTGATAACGTCGTAGACGATATAACTAAAGCATGTCATCGTGCAGCAAAATTAGCCTGCCCAATCAGGGCAACAAGTAGGAAACCAAAACCTCCATGGTGGTCCACTGAAATTGCAACCCTCAGAAGGGAATGCAGATCAAAATATAATGAAGCTAAGAGATCCAACTCTTGGAGTGAATTTAAAGACTGGCAACGCCGATTTAAGTATGCAATAAGATACGCTAAGCGCTCCTCATGGAGGAACTTCTGTCAGAAGATAGAAAGTACTTCGGAGGCCAGCAGACTGCGCAAAATACTATCTATGAGTCCCAGCAATATTAGCTATTTCATCAAGGAGGATGGTGATTGGACAACTAGCAGCGAAGAAACGCTAGAGCTTCTTGTATAGACGCACTTTCCGGGTTGCCTCCACAGTAGAGTCACAAATACCCGAATCATAGGCAACCATGATGACATTCCAGCGAATATCATAACCGAGGAGAACATAAAGCATGCTATTAGCAGCTTCCAACCGTTTAAATCTCCGGGACCAGACGGCATTATTGCACCCATACTCGTACCAGTCTTTGAAGCAGTGTTACGACTGAATTATATACCCCACAAATGGAGGTAAGAGTAGTTTTCATTCCCAAGGCAGGGAAAACTACACACACGAGACCAAAAGACTTCAGACCAATTAGTCTGTCGTCTTTTCTGTTGAAATCTCTAGAGAGACTAATAGATGGGCACATTAGACACAAGGTGGGCAGCAAACTTTCGGGAGCCCAGCATGCCTACAACAAAGGGAGATCAGTCGAAACAGCACTCCATTCTTTAGTGCACACAATCGAAAGATCACTTTATTACAAATAATACACCCTCGCGGCCTTCCTGGACATCGAGGGTGCTTTCAACAATGTATCTCCTGCAGCGATTATCTCATCTCTGATAAATCTGGGAGTAAGCAATTCACTAACCTCATTTATTGAACGAATGTTAATCGGCCGAGAAATAAGCGCAGGATTAGGTGAATCAGTAATAAAAAGGTTCCCCGTCAGGGGTACACCCCAGGGGGGAGTAATATCACCGCTCCTGTGAACATAGCAGTAGACAGCCTTCTTCGGGAACTTGAAGAAATTGGCGGTCAGATAATTGCATATGCCGACGATATTCTAATAGCTATCTCGGGTAAACATCTCTCAACATTGACAGATCTGATCCAAAGATCCCTCAACAAACTATCCCTGTGGTGTAACAGGCGAGGACTGGGCGTGAATCCTGAAAAAACAGACCTTGTGCTGTTCACCAGGAAGCACAAGATACCTGATCTCGGGAACATAACTCTAGAGGGCAACACCCTCGCAATAAAGGAAGAGACCAAATATCTAGGTCTCATAGTAGATAGGAAACTAAACTGGGGGCCCAACGTTGCAGATAGAGTGCGCAAAACAACAGTGGCACTATATTCCTGCAGCAGAGCAATAGGGAAAAAATGGGGGATGAAACCCAAAATAATACACTGGCTATACACTGCGGTGGTTAGGCCAATTCTCTATCACGGTATAGTGGTATGGTGGAACACCCTTGGGAAAGGGGTAAACTTAAAAAAAAAATGGACAAGGTTCAAAGGCTTGCACTGTATGCCCTACTGAATTTTCTTCCGGTGGACCTACATGCCAAGCAAGTCGCAAGTGGCGCGGCAATTCGAATGAACATTCTAAATAAGTGGTCAAATACCAGTTATGGTCACGGTAGAATATTAACGGAGTTTCCGGGGCTACCCGGATTGGTGGACTATGCACTTCCGGAACCTGCACCCGCTACAGCGTTCGCGACCCTCCTACCCTCAAGGGAAGAGTGGAAGCATGGCGTTGTAAGTAGTGGAGAGTCCATCCATGTATACACAGATGGCTCAAAGCTCGAGGGAAGGGTTGGAGGATGTGTATATTCCCATCACCTGGAATCTCCCTCAGCTTTCGTCTCCCGGACCACTGTAGCGTTTTTCAGGCGGAACTGATGGCAATCGACAGGGCCACGAAACTGGTAAAGTGTGATATGATACCCCAAGTTGATATGTATATCTTCACTGACAGCCAGGCGGCAATAAAGTCCCTCACGAAGCAGTCGACAACCTCCATGGTAGCCATGAAATGCCGCGCATCTCTTAACGAGATGGCTGAGTCATTTCGCCCAAAGGTAATATAGGTCCGGGACACTGCGGCATAGAGGGGAATTGTAAGGCCGACGAACTGGCGCGACTTGGCACGAAACTTCCTTTTGAGGATATAAACGACGAAATAGGAATACCCTTGCAAAATTGTAAGCTACTTATCTCCGAGAGGCTCACTGAAGTACAATTTACAAATCTGAAGTACATTTTATGGTTTCTGATGTACAATTGACTAATCTGAAATCCAGTTAACGGATTCTGAAGTACATTTGACTAATCTGAAGTACATTTTTTGGTTTCTGAAATATATTTGACGCTTTCTGAAGTACTATTAGAAAAGGTGTAGATCGCCCTCACCCGCTTCGCTGAGTGTATGAAATTTCTACGTGATACATTGAGTAAAATTTATTTCAAGAAAACTCAATTAAAAAACAGGAGGTTTAAAATTTGTTTAACCAGCTTCAAAATATTTTCAAACTAAGGCACTCCGCACATTAAGCTCCAAATCATAGTAGTGTAATCGTTTCGGCATACTAAAGTATAATGTTTTTATGCCGAGCACATGTATTTCAATGAACCTCTCTACATTACGATTCAAAATCTTGTTTCCGCCTAATCATAAAAGCTACATGAATCGAAGCGCCCAACATTGTAAGGCGCTTGCAGTTTTGAAATCATCATTTGTTTACTTTTTTGTGTTGGAAATAAAATTTATTTGTCAATTCAATAGAAAATAATTGAAAATGAATGATTTCGTGCTAAAATTCGTGCAATTAAACTACAAGAGTTTATGCAATATTTCGGAAGAACGGCCAGCAAATTTGTCATGTGTAGAAAGTGTTTATTAGCTGGTGACTTATGCACGGCGTGCGAGTGTACAGAAGTCGAGTCGTCATGCATTCGTTTCGGTATGACGAAACGATTACTCTACTTTGATTAGGCGCGTAATGTGCCGAGTGCCTAAAACGTTCCTTAACTTCTCACTTGTCATACTTTTTCAATTAACTTATCCCCTGAACTCAATTTGAGATTTTAAACAGATGAAAACCTCTTACATGTAGTTTTGAAATTAAGCCCTTTCAAGACCATTTCAATTGACACCCATATTTTAATAATTCATTTAAATTATTGAGTAGTTTGAATTTAAATTTTTAAACAGTTGGCAACCTTTTTCATTCATTCAAAACCATTTAGATTCATACCAATCTTCTACAACAATATATATTTTGAAAGCCGTTTTTTATGTGTTCGCAAAGCTCGAGAACGGCCGAACCGATTTTTTTGAAATTTCGGATACCTGCTTCAGACGTCCCAAGGATGGTTATAGGCTAAAAATTTTGATATATGAAGGGGCGTGGCACTTCCCATACAAACCGATTTTTTCATACTGCATATCTCTGGAAGTGTTCACGGTAGAATACTGGAACTTGGTACGGCAATATATGAAATCAATCTTATACTCATGGAGAAAAATGGGCTATTTGAAAAGGGGTCATGGCGCCGCAAAAAAGTTTATATATAATTCTTGTGTCTGTGTGTTGGTGAGTGAAATCCTTCTAAATGCCCGGACCGATTTTAACGAAGTTTATTGTGTACTTTTGAGTGGCTCTCTGGAGAGTGTAGTTTCAAAACTTCACCCGCCAGTTGGCGCTGTAGTGAAGTTATTACTAAAAATTTTATTTATCATCCACTTCAAAATATTTATTGGTAACGGTAAAGGCAATACTATTGCCAAAAAGGGCTGCCAGATAGCGCTGGAGTCATTACGAATAAACGCCAAGTTAGAAAAGGTGCCGTGAATGTCAAATTAAATCGACCTGTTGCGCCATTGAGTATATCGAACTCTTATGTGTTACGATTCGCCCAATGGGCGTGATATGCCAGTATTATTATGCGTTAAAGCTTTATTCTGAGACACCAGGGTTGAGTTGTACAGTGGTAAATTTCAAGTCACCACCGATAAAGCAACCACCAGAACCATTGCGCGCCTTATACTGTAATATTTAAATTAATCTAATTGAATTTAGTTTTTAAAAATGTGGCAACCCTTGTGAAAGACTTAAATATTATTCAAAACTTTCAAACCAAAGGTTTTTTAACAATATTTCGTTAGACCACCACATTTTATTTCTTCAGATAGGTTGCGCATAACCAATTTAAATTTTACTTTTCAAACAGGTGGCAACCCAGTAATATATCAAAAATATTTCCTGAGAAATGCTGTATGAAAAATTCCGCTTGTATGGGAGGTGCCACGCCCCCTTGTCTAATCGAGATTAAATTTATCCTATATTTTAAGTTGGGCTAAATGACAGCAGTATACAAAATTTCATGATCGGTTGAGTAGTTAAGGCGTGAAAGCAAAGCAAACAAACAAACTCACTTTCGGATTTATAATATTAGTAAGGAAGGATTATCGATAGCAATCGAACTTCAGTTGCGTTGCTATTGCCAAAACGATATTACAGATGGCAACTGGCAACTTTCAACTGACAACTGCAGTTGCTACAAAGTGTGTATACAGGCGCGACTACATTTTTGTGGTTGCTGGGAATGTTTTTGGAGCGTATTTGGGAGCGAAAATTTAAAAGTGTGTCATGTATTTTACTTATTAATAATTTGAACGATATTAACATTTTGCAATGTAGTTTGCTTTTACAGAATATGGTAAAAATAACAAAACAATACCTTGAAATTTTAGTTCCCGTGGAGTACGCCCTTTGGCGAAACAAAAGCGAACACTGATTGCAAATTTTTTCCTTTATCAACTGAAGCACCTCTTTTAAAACTACCGACACACAAAGTTTTTCAAATTGAAGTCATTGCTGCGGCACTTCCTTCTGCGAAAAATCGAAAAGGTGCGCAAGCTTTTATGAGCGGAGGTATAGAAGTTGAACGAAGAGGTTCATCCGTTTATTAACCACAGCTTCTTTTGGAAGTCCTCAATATGCTTTGAAAATGAACACAAAGCGATAATAAAAGAAAAACCTTGAAAGCATTAACTTTTGCTTACAGTGCACGCGGTAGCTCTAGAGGATTGGAATTATCCTTTAAATGTCGCCTGATTGAGGCCGCGTTCATGCACTTCTCTTCCTCTTAAACAAATAATTGTGATGAACTTAGCTTTATTGCTGTCTTTTCTTTAAAACTCTTTATTTTAATAATTTAATTTTACTCGCACAGCTTGTTTACAGCCTCTTGCTGGTTGTTGATCTGTCAAATTACGATTATCGATAACTCTACAGCAACTGACTATAGTTGCCATTCGTAATACAAATTTTCTTTACAGTGGCGTTGCCAGCTGGTAACCGAACCGTGGTTGCGTTGCTATCCGTAATCGACCCATTAACCTTTTTTAATAGACATTTTGAAAAATTTTTGACAAACTTGGATACATCAAGGGTCGTATGTTTCCAGTGATATTTTGTACGTAATTTTTCATAAAGTTTTTTGATTCCGCAGTGTGCGCCTGTTATGGGGTCATTATGATAAATGGTCATTAATTTTATCTTTTTATCGTCATCAGTTACTGTTTCTACCGGTTCTGTTAATACTATTTCTAAAGATTTTTAAAATATTGTTACCGCTGGGTTCTAAATTTGAAATAGAGAAATTATTAAAAAATATATGAGTAGTCTTGCAAAGTGCGCTATGTAAATCTTTTTCGATTTTTAGTTTTTGGTGGGTAACGTATCAGTATTTAAAATAGTTGCATGTTCAGGAGTAAAGTCCTCTCTCGACGTACGAAAACCGCGCTCTATAAGTCACTCATCATGCCCGTGCTGGTATATGGCGCAGAAGCATGGACAATGAGGCGGCTCTTGGAGTGTTTGAGAGAAAGATTTTGCGGAAGATTTACGGGCCTTTACGCGTTGGCGACGGCGAGTACCGCAGACGATGGAACGATGAGCTGTATGAGCTTTACAACGATATGGACATAGTGCAGCGAATTAAAATACAGCGGCTCCGCTGGCTTGGTCATGTCGTTCGAATGGACACCGACGCTCCAGCTCTGAAAGTATTCAACTCGGAACCCGCTGGTGGTAGCAGAGGAAGAGGGAGGCCCCCACTGCGATGGAAAGATCAGGTGGAGAAGGACTTGGCTTCACTTGGCGTTTCCAATTGGCGTCAGTTGGCACAGAGGAGAAACGACTGGCGTGCTTTGCTGATCTCGGCCAAAATCGCTTAGGCGGTTACAGCGCCCAAAAAGAAGAAGAAGAAGAGCATGTCCACTTACAATACAGTGCAAAGTCCTTCTATATTCTGAAAAAATAGCATCAAATGTTAACTACTCTTGTAAAAGTCGCTATCATACTTAAATATTTATAAACTATCAAAAGTCTCCATCTTCTGATGAACTTAGAAAAGTGCTTTAGGTCGTATAGACTGTTAATGTTATGTTATGTCATGTTATGGTATAATGTTATTAGGCTCTTATTTATCTAAATTTTCACTTAATAAAAAAAAGATTCAATATAAAAGATACTTATTGTCGTAGTGGTTTTTTTTTTAATTTATGGCTTACTATTATAGTGGACTACTCATATCATCTTTTGGCCATTCTACTTGCCTCATATTGCGATTGCCGGCTTCAACATCAAGTCTCAAAAGTAACTCGTCTAAATAAGTTGTTTCGTTAAAATTCGCAAAATTAAGTAATACTTGTTTCTTGTGTTTTAAATGTGCATATATTCGAATATTTGAAATTTAGTTATTTTTATCGTAGCGAAAATGCGTTCGCGGTATATTTTTAGAAAAATTGTATGAAAATTTATCGTAAACTTGTACTGTAGGGCAATTGTTTTCGTCCTGTAATTCTATCGTTTTTGTCATTGATCGCGTTTTCATAGCTAAAACATGTTTTGTCGAGTCTTTTAGTTCGTTAATGGTAATGCGTGAAAGCGCGTCCGCTAAACGTTTGATTTGCCTTTTATGTACTCAATTGTAAAATCGTATTCCGACAGTTCTAGGCGTATTCTAGCAAGTTTTGAGGATGGGCCCTTCATGTTAAAAAGATAAACTAAGGCTAGCTAAAGTTCGAGTTCTATAATAGGTTTATTTGGCTCTACTTTGTTGAAAAATGAAACATATTGGTAGGTCGTTGCCATTATGGTTTTGGCTTACTATATTAAATTTTTAGAAGCATCTACAGCTATTAAGAATTCTTTAGTAAAATCAGGAGATTGCAAACCATTATTAAGGCTGATTGTAAGTGTTCAAATGCAGTTTCACAAGCGTTGTCCCATAAGAATTCGACATTTTTTCGACTCAGTCTATTTAAAGGTGCTGCCAGCGATAGTAATTTGCAAACGCAACGAAACGTCGAACATCGTCTTTATCAGAAGGTTTTGTATTCTTTTTGATTGCGTTTATTTTTGAATCGTCTGGCAGCAGTCCCTTTTCTGAGCACTTGTGCCCTAAAAATGTTACCTCAGAACGAAGAAAATTGCATTTTGTTGGGTTTAGTTTGATATTAAACTTCCTACAAGTTTCGAACACTTTGGCCAGATTATTTAGATGGTGCGGATATGACGTCATCAACGTACAAAAAAGCTTGGTTTGGAGAGATGCCTGAAAAGGCTATCGACATCATTCGTGAAAAAGAATTTGGTGCTACATTTAAACCAAATCGTATAAATTTCCAGCGAAAAGCTCCCTGGTCAATGCTGAAAGATGTTATATCTCGTGAGTTTTTATGCAATGGGATTTGGTGAAAGCCAGAAAACAGATCTAAAGTCGAAAAGTTTTTTGCTCGACCAAGGTGTCTAATATGTCGTCCACACGTGCTAGTGGAAATTATTCAGCGATAAGCTTTTTGTTAACTGCCCTAAAGTAAAGTGAACGCACATGCGGTACGATTTTTGGCCTGATGGATCTTTTTTTGGTACTAATATTAACGGACTGTTGTAATTTGAGGAGTTTGGTTCGATTAAGTCATTTCGCAGTAAAGTATCGACTAGCGTATTTATTTCTTCGCGATGTGAGTACGGCAAGCGATAGTTTTTTATATAAACGGGAGTCTTGTCATTCAGTCTGAGTTTCTGTTCATAAAAGTTTTTGAGTGTCATAAGGTCTGTTTTTAAGGCGAATACATCGGCGTATTGTAAACATAATTCTAGCAATTTGTTTTTAGCATATTTTGGCATTTGTTTCTCTAAACTTTACTTAAGTTCCTCTAAACGTTTTGTGTCTTTGGAAGTTTCGTTCGTTTTGTAGACATTATAGGTACTGATATCCTCAGCTTTTATGTTATAGTTTCGAACGTATTTTACCTCGTCCGTAGTATTTATTACTTTTAAAATTGGATTCTTAATGTTGATGACACAAAAACAAAAACAGGGTTGTTGAAATGAGTCAATTTAAATAAACGAAAAACTTCACATCTTGGAGGAATTACTAAAGTTTCGGTATTTGAACCGTGCAAAATTGCTATTTTCGTGCTTTCTGTCTCAATGCCCATAGTTATACTGTCATTTGCGTAGTTATTAATACATTTATTCGCCTTTAAAAAGTCCTTGCCTAGTATGCCGTCAGAGGGTATATTAAAACTGTCATCTACAACGTGAAGAGTATGCGGAATTAAAAAAATTTGATACAACCAAGTTTGTACGGTACGGTTCCCAATGTTGTAACCGTTTCTGTTGTTATACCTGTGATATTGATCGTTTTACTGCTGTTAATTGCGGAATTTCTTGCTAAACTGGAAATCTTGATTAAAGAGATGTCTGCTTGTGAATCTACGAGAAACGAGCATTATTTGTAAGAATCCGTACAATTTAATTCAATATAGTCAGAATAGTTGAGGTTCAAGCAGTAAATTGATTTTTCGGGGGTAATTACGTTTATTTGCTTAGCTCATGCTCCCCCAGTGTTCTCAGGGGGCATCGGCGTTTAAAAATCGAACAGTAGAGGGTTTTCTCGAATTCGAGCTGTTTCTGTTGCTCGCCGAACGATTGCTTGTGCTGTTTCTGTAATTATTTTGTCTATTGTTAAAATTGTTACTTCTAGTATTGTAATTATTTTGATTATTGGGCCTTATGTCATTGCCTTTATTGTGCCTATTTGTATTGCCGCTATTATATCTGAAACTATTGCCTCCTCGAAAACTATTTGGTTTTTTTGCCCGTGACCTAAAAGATAACACCTGCCGCTCTTTGGCTTCATTATTGTGTTCTACAATCATTTGGGCGACGACATCATTTGAATCTGTAAAAGTTGTTGATGCCAAAATAGATTTCACTAGCTCTGAACGACTGTTCAGCCTGCAAACGTTCACTGTCTGCTCTACTGCTAACTCATGGGCTTTCGCTTGAGTCATATCCTCAATAATTAGAGATCGCTCTAAAGCATCAGATAATTCCTCTACCCGTTTCGCAAATCAGAATAGTTGTTATTAGTAGTATGTAATGACGCGATTTTGCCAGAGACAACTTTGGAATTATCTGGTTTGATTCTGCTGCGTAGCGCATATTTTATTTGATCAAAGGAAATTATTTGACTGGGTAAAACCTCACGTGCTTTGCCTTCGAGTTTTGACTTTAAAAATGCTATACATGTTGTAGTTAAACTTTCAACCGATAATTCTTCTATTAAATTGATTTTGTCAATGAATGAATCGAGCGGGAGTGGGTCACCACTATAGTTTTCTCGGATTATAGATGCACACAAGCTAATAAACGATTTCTTCTGCTCTGCTGTTGCCATCTTTATGTCGTTAGAATTACCAATAAAATTTATATTCGGTGAACTAATCGTTACACAAGGCGTTTCTTCTATTTGTAAAAAATCTTTAAATGAAGCCAAAGAACAACTTATTTTTTAACGGCGGAAGCTTCTGGGGTGCCAGCTGAACAAGCGTCAGCAATTGTATCAGAATTGAAAAATCTTCGGGTGCTACAACTTTACACCCAATTTTTTGAAAACACTGAAGTAGTTTCTCTCTACACCTTGGTAAACTTTTAATTATAGAAGCAGGCTTGTTTCCTTGTTGTTCAGAATTTTTTAATGCAATTAAAATATCGTTGTAAGTTTAGATTAAAGATTTTTTATACTCATCAACTTTTTCTTGATTTGTTGAAAGTGGGCAACTTTGAAGAACTCGCTTGGTAACTTTTAAAATTTTGCTTGTAAATCTTTGAATACGAGTTCAACATTTGAAATCTGGCACACACTAAGCAAAAGATCTGCAAAAATTTATCGAACTGTTATATTATCGAAAAGATTCTTTGAATAAAATTGTAAAATTTGATGTTTGGCTAACACGGCATGGAAAACTGAGGAAAAATTTTATTGATATTTATAATCGTTGCAATATTTTGCCATATTACAAACGAAGCTCTAAAAATTGTGGTATAAAAAAATAGTATGGCAATGACACAGGCGAAAATTTGTATCGAATATTTGAAAAAAGAAAAATAATGAAAATTCCAATATCTGACCATGACTAATGTTGCAAAGAATCAAAGAAAAATTTTAGTAAAAACTTTTAAGTGTTGAAAAGTTGATAATAATAATAGATTGGCGCTTACACATATGTTAGTGTTTGGCCGAGCTTCTCCTCTGATTTGTGGCGTGCGCCTTGATGTTGTCACACAAAGGGGAGGGACCTACAATTTTACGCCGACTCCGAACGTCGATTGTGTTTTCATGAGAAGCTGTTTTTCATGGCAGAAATACACTCGGAGGTTTGCCATTGCCTGCCGAGGGGCGACCGCTGTTAAGAAAAAACCTTTTTTCTAAATTTTTTTGCGATGTTCCTTTGACCAGGGCTTGAACCCGGGCGCTGCGGAGTGGAAGCGCGCACTGCTTACCACTACACCACAGCGGCCGCCAATAAAAAGTTACGTTTCAAAAAATATTAATATTTGTACATCACTGTACCACTGAAGCTGAAATTCCAGAAGAAAAACAGTAACATATACATATTAGAGGGCTGCATGAATTCATTCAAACCGGCTTATGAATTATTCATATAGAAAAACAAATGAATGATTTTGGCTAATCGTTTTGTTCAATTTGAGTGAATACATGTTGTGATATATGTGACGACATTACAATATTCAAACAAAGTGAAATTAAATTGAATTGAAATAAATGAAAATTTTTTTTATGAATTGCCAAAAATATTTTTTCTATGTACATATGTATGGTTGTACATACACACACACATCTATGTACAAACATACATATGTGTGTGTGTGTATGTATTGCTGCCCTATTACAATACGAACAAACTTGTTTGCAGGAAAAAACTTTTACCGAAATGAGTTCGAATGATTTGAATGTTTTTCATTCATTCATTCACATTCTTCCATGTGAAGGTATAAAATTTAAAACAAAATGTATATTCATAACTTACAAAATTCCAAACGCTGAGTGTTTTGTATGTGAAGTACAATAATCAAATCTACTGTACTCTGCTTGGCTGGAAGTTTGAATGAATTCATGCAGCCCTCTAATACATATGTATAGATTAAAATGTGTATTGATATAAGTATGTATGTAGGTATGCTACAGTTGTACATATGTATGTAAATGAAAGCAAATTATATAAAAAGTACAGTAGGTATTAAAAGTGTATTTGACAATCCAAAAGTTTTAATAATTGAAATTGAAAAAGATTTAAATTGCAGTAAAATTTAGCAAAAATTTTTAATATAATGCAAAGTATTCGAAATATGACAAAAATGTTATGTTTAAATTTAATAAAATATGTATATGTAATGTGTTGTTTCGCACAGAGTGCATCATACCATACGGCTTGTGTCCCGCTCGCTTTTGCTGTTGACTTCTCTGTCGTTGCCGAAGATGTTGACTTCGCTGTCGTTTCTAAAGAAGATGTTGTCGCTACGCTGATATTGCGCATTGGCTTAGCGATATATGTATGTATGCATTTGGCGTTAGGTGACGTGGTGTTATATGCCATTGTAACGGAGTTACGGTGTTTTTTGGCATTATCTAGTGGCGTTGTCTTATGCGCCGTTAGCTGTTATATTTTGGTGGTACAGTCAAGCATTAAAAGTCATAAGTTTTTTGTTAGCTTTTAATCCCGTTTTGCGTTCTATTAGTTTTTGAACTTGAATAAAGGCCTGCTCAAACAGGCGCGGTGCGGTATAGTGCGGTATAGCAAGAAACATTGTTGCCATGTGACGAGCTCAAATTAACGGCACTCTACGCATTCCTCCTTCTAAATTTATACATACATATATTATAAATCTGATTTTTTCGATGAAGAAAACAAAAGGTATGAATATGCCTACATCTTTGTTTTATCTTGCAAAGTTCTTAATTTATGTATATGTTTAAGAACCAGCCAGCCTGATGCCCCAACTGCGTAACCACGAAGAAAGATTTTATAAATATTTCCATATTTGCGCTCCATTATGTACGTTTTGCGAAAGAATTTTAAATTCCAGTAAATTTACCGTTCATATTTCTGAGCAACATTGCCAGATTTGAAAAACATTTTTCAAACAAACAAAAAAGTTCAACTTTATTTTATTTACTTTGTGAGAAACAAAACCAAAGAATTTCACATTTATGCCAACAAATCTATTACGAACACTTTTAAACTCACGTTTTTTATAATGAAAAAGGTAGAATTTACAATCTATAACACTTTTGTAGATAAAATATGTGGTAGAACTCTAGCTCTAAATTGCAACTCTGCTTACGATATATCTGCTTATACCGCGCGGTGAACGCTGCATGCTGCGGTAGAATTCTGTACCGCACTTCCAATACCGCGTCTGTTTGAGTGCTCCCATATACCGCCATGGTATTTGATACCGCATATCGTACGGGATTATACCGCACCGTGCCGCACCGCGCCTGTTTGAGCAGGCCTTAAGTTTTAATGAGTTTTCACTTGTATATTTGTTTGCTGTACCACCAGCCACTGATTTTATTTTAATCAAAACAGCCACTTTAGCCACCAGCCACTGCACTACCTCGCATTTTATAAACGTTTCTGTTTGTAATTTGTCTTCAAAAACTTTGGTACTACAGATTTTTTTCTTTTTAAGTTTTGTAATTTATTTTAAGACTTGGTACTACCGATTTTGTTTTTTTGCCATTTTTTTGGTAAGTTACCAACACCAGTGCATTTTGTATATTTTTTTAAAATTAAATTGAGTTCATTTTCATTTTTATTTTATGTTTTTTCACATACATATTTATGTACGTATATGAAAACGTGTTTAAGCTTTTGGGTTTTTGTAAACTTTTTTGTTATATAGTTTTTTGAAAGTTTTTTTTTTGTAATTTTTGAATGTTTTTTTTTTAACTTTTTTTTAGTTTTTTCTTGCTTTGTAACTACCACCTTCGATATATTTTGTTAAAAAAATTTCCATCAGATTAAATTAGTTTTAGGTTTTTTATTTGAATTCTCTTTGTAATTTTTAGTTTGTGAATTAGTCACATTTTTTGTTTGCGAAGGTCTTGTGTTTTTTTCTTTTTTCAATGTAAATTTTATTAGAAATGTTAAAAGATAGCTGTAAAAATGTATAATAATTTACCTCATTAATTTTTTTCTTTTTAACCGACATCAAAAAAGGAAGAGGTTATCTATTCATCGGAATATTTTTGTTATGTATGTTACCGTATAACTTTGGACCACATTAACCGGTTTCTTGTCAGCCTTTATCTTCGCGAGGACATCAACCAACCAGAAAGAG